>NW_014569943.1:84276-94969 GCF_001313835.1 Polistes canadensis
CATTTAAGTATATTAAAATTCAAATAATATTAATATAATGTTAATAGATAGAGAAGATATATATTTATGTATAAAAATTTTGTATCTACTCTGTAATATTTAACTCTGATCATTTTTACTTATTTATTCTATTCTCAAAAAGTTATAAAGTCTGATCACGAAAGGAAACTTCTTGCAACTCTTAAGAAAATTTCCATATAAAAGAAAGATAGAAGAATACCACGGTAAAAAGATTACAACTTGGTTTATAAGAGCACATATCATACATAAATACATACGTATACATCCATAAATACATACATACATACATACATACATACATATATAAATATGTAAATATATACGAATGTATATATATACTAATAAACAAACGTCAAAGCCGTAGGTGTTATTTAACTCTTATTTACAGTAAATAATTCGAAGAATTTTTTAAGAAGACGAGTTCATACGAATTCCGAAGTTTACCGAGCAAGCAACATGGCAAATGTCCAGATCACAAAGACGTGCAATGATTACGCGTGTCTTTCGTTTCTATATTTGCGAGATGTCGACGTAATGCCAATGGAAAAGCCAGAATAAGGGGGATGGTACATGAACACGGCTACTGATTGGTCGACCCTGACCCACTAGACAAGCGAACGGCAAACATATTCCTGTGTCCTTAAACCTGAAACCTATTTCAAGGTTTCTTCATAGATATTTCCTTTTCCACGATTGACTTTCTTTCATACTTTAATGGAAACATTTTTTATCTGATTTGAAAAAAAAAGCAATTAAAAATTAATGGATCTTTTCAAATTTTTTTTAATATAATATTTCATTGGAAACGTGACATTTATATAATTGTATTTTACAATTTGTCTTTTATACTTAATACGAATTTTTGTTAACATCATCGAAGACTTCATGATGTAATATTTAATTGTAAAAAATCTAATAGTTACAAAAAAACCACGTACTTTTTTCTTTCTTTTAAATCAACGAATAATTAGAATTTCTTTTCAATTAAACGAAAGGACTAATATTCCTTATACGAATTTTAATGACGTTGATCGAAATATTTTTTTTATTGAGAAAAATATATATTTTTAATAATAGATAATTATATTATTTAGAATTGTCGCGTCCTATGGATTTAGAAATAATAACTAATGTAAGATAATAATGATCGGACGATAAATACAAGGTCGAAGATTAAACAGGGTGTTTCACATCAGTACGTGCATTAACGACCATCGCACGTTCGTTCGGTCATCGGTCAGTGTTGATTTTATGTAAACGTTAAAATGTTTACACGACAAATAAATATCTTTTCAGTAGAAATAAATGACAGTAAGGTGACGTTTTGTCAACTTTATTTTATAAAAACCGCAACGTGTCATATCACTTGGTTTTAACTTTTACAAAATATATAATTAAACAATTTTAAAACAAACAAATAGAATAGATTTTTTTAAATATGCAAATGAAAAATTTCTTTTACGAGTAAAGATAAATTATTGTTAACGAAAAAACAAAGAAAAAAGAGAGAGAAAAAAAAGAAACAGAAAGAAAGGTCGAGGTTTTAATCATTTAAGTCAGTCAAATGTCAAGATCATTAAATATCAATGAAGCAAACGGAGTCACGTAATTGCGAATCTCTCGTATGATTCGATACGATCATCGAAACATTAATATCGTATATTTCATAACGTCACGTTAAAAACACGCAAAGTATAACATAGCTAATTTCTTGAATAATATATTTCAACGTTGAAACAAAAGATATTTCGAAAATAAAGTCGATAATATTAATAGTAATAATAATCCTTAAGTGGAATGTGTTATCAACGTTCAAAAATAATTCTATTTTCTTTTTTTTTTTCTTTATTACGATTAATTATACTTTAAGGATATCTCCTTGATATACATTCGAATAAACAAATTATTTAAAATCAATTCATTTAGAAAAGATCATTAACGTTACAGATAATTACAGTCTTATCAAATGTATTACTAATGATGATATTTTTCAGATTTCTTTTATAATCCGTATTCGGATAAAATTTAAATACAAATTGCGTTATAAAATATCATCCTTTTTAAAATAGAAAATAAGAAACATGATCGCAAAATCCAAAGAAATACAATATCGGACATACCTCATGTATTACCTCTTACACAACTTGAACACCGTAATGAAAGTCAGAATTATGTATCATCGTTCATCTTTCAATGCTTATCAAAAAAAAAAATATATATATATATATATATATATGGAAGAGGAGCTAAAAACAACAAATCAATTTCACGGTTCGTTGATCCCTGCCTTAAGGCGCAACTTCGAATAAAAATAAGGAATATTTCCAAAGAGATAGGTCAGTGAACAAGATTTAGCGAAATTAATGTTCGAAACGTTTCAAATATAAAAATTTATTCATCATTTTTTGAATATGATTAATAAATAATATTGTTTTTCACTTTTAATCTATAGCTATTATTAAAATATATTTTTGTACTGTTTAGTTTATAATTATTTTTCCTTTTAATATGAATTTTTAAAGGGTCCGTTCTCTTTACGATATACTTTTTATTAATATTATTGTAAATAAGATAAAATTAATATTAGGTCATACTAATATTTATTAAAGTATCTTATAGGAAACAAAAAGAAACTAAATAATAATCACAAACAACGGGAGAGATAAGTAGTTTACTATACGATAAGAATTCTCTCTCTCTCTCTCTCTCTCTCTCTCTCTCTCTCTCTCTCTCTCTCTCTCTTTTCCTTATTTTTTTTTTCCTCAAATTTCTTTCAACCGAGAATAATGTTTTATTTAAAATTCTTTATTTTTATTTCACGATATATAATAGTATTTATGATTTATTTATTATAAAGTTAAAACTTATCCAAATAAAATGAAAGAACGTTATAAGATGAACTCGTAGAAAATTTGTCACGATAATATGTATAAAAATCTTTTTTCTTTTTTCCCCCGTTTATAAAACCTTCGACCTTTTAATTTCTAATTCTAGCAACGAAATTTAATTTACTATTAATTCCTCTTAATTAAATATACATAGTCTACTTTGTGTATTTATCTTGTCTCTTAAAAGATAATTAACTTCACACCTGGTACTTTAATCCGACCCGTATACACAATCCCTTATTCATTAATGTTTTAATCAGTTAATTTAATGCAACCTAAAAGTTGACGAAATTAAACTCGTAATAATAATGGGAAAAAAATACGAAATGAAAGTATATATTATGATAAATGTTTTAGAAAAATTTTCAAAGAAAAACATTCGACAACGTAAAGTTTCGTAATAAATAATTCTCAAGTTGTTGCAAATCGATAAAAACGTTTTCTGTTAGAAGTATAAAATAATGACTAGTAGATATTAACTATAGATGACTGTGTTCTTTAACAAAATAGTTAACCGAAAGTATTCTCCTTATTCGTTTAGTATTCCTAGTAGAAAATGTCTCACATGGAATACGAAATGAACCACCACGTTTTACAAACACTTTATCTAGAAAAGAAACCGGTTAAAGAGATTGTTTACATCGAAAGAAATAAACATCATCGTCGTCATCGTATCTGACTATCGTTTCTTTCTCTCTCTCTCTCTCTATCTCACTCTCTCTCTCTCTCTCTCTCTCTCTCTCTCTCTCTCTCTCTCTCAGTCTTTCAGTTTCTCTAGCCAAGTTATACGCAATCAATTTCGAATTTGATGAGAATTATAAAAGTGGCAATTTACAATTTAAATTATTAATTATAATTTCAAATAGGAAATTACGCGGGAACGTTGTCACAAGTTTATTTTTTTTATCTGTTCATATATTACATATGTATAACTGTTACTATATTTTTGTTTTTTTAGATAAGTACATAAACTTGATTATCATTTCCGTTATCGATGTCACGTTACTCCTGTATTTTTCTATTTAATTCATAATAAAATTAATAAAAATAATCACATAAATTATATAGTTGCATTATCGAGAGATTCTCTTGCAGTTAAGCTTTAAAGGGTACCTATTAAACAACCTTATGCTGTCCTCTTTAAACACACGAATGCAGCATACAAGTAAATAAATACGTGAATATAAAAGCAAGAGTAGAACTATTTCAACGAACAGTAGTAGTAGTAGTAGTAGTATTAGTAGTAGTAGTAGTAGTAGTAGTAGTAGTAGTAGTAGTAGTAGTAGTAGTAGTAGTAGTAGTAGTAGTAGTAGTAGTAGTATTATCGAAGTAGAAAGTACATTTTCTGATAATACGACTATCGAACATTGGATTAGGATTTGGTCATAGAAGGTGAGGTAAGGAAAGAAGAAGGATTGGGGTGTGTATTGAGAGAAGGAGTAGGATTAGGAGAAGAAGGGGTGGAAATAAGGGAGGGGATGATGTAGAAAAAAAAAAATTGAGAAAGGTCGAACGTTAACCTTCGGGTGGTCGTCGTTTCTGCCAACGAACTCTGGAAAAATGATTAAAAAAGAAAAGAAAAGAAATTGGCAAGAAAAAAACAAACAAACAAACAAATTCAAAAACATTCTAAATTAAAAGAAAATAATTCGAATCGAAAAGCTTTGGAATAAATTTGAATATTTGATTGAATATTAAAACAATGGATATACGTTTAAAGATCTCTGTCTCTTTGTTTCTACCTTTGTCAATGTCTTTTGACAAGGAAGTGTATGTATGTGTAATAGTACGTAAGAATATGTAAGAGTAGATATACAAGTAGATATACAAACTCTCACCGAAATCGATGAACTGCTTTATCGAAAGCGGCGAGGGGTTGAATTGCGAGTAGAAGTCCAACATCTTGGTGATGTTCCCGAAACACTTTCGAGTTAGCTTCATTTCGTTGCTCTTTGTAACACATTAACTTTATACCAGGGATACAAATACTGGTGCTCGTGTTTAGTAACGTTCGTAACGTGACGCGCGCGTCGTTTGGACGTTGTCTCGCGCGCACACGGCCTCTTTACTCTTCTCTTCCTTTACCACCCTCCTCACCCCTCGTCCCTCCTTCCTTGTCACTATTTCCCCCTCTTACAACTCGCACATTTACTCACTCGCTCGCTTATTCACTCTTTCTCTCTCTCTCTCTCTCTTTTTCTACCTTTCTTCGTTCCCTCGTAAAAATAAACGCTAATAAATAATTGCTATTATACGCTTTAATAAAACACAACACTTCGTTTGCTTTATTAATTTTTTTTTTCCTTTTTTTTTTGTTTTGTTTTTGTTAATTATAACAATATAGTACGAAATATATTTTCTTTTCTTTTTATGTATTTGTTTTTTTATTTCTTTCTAATTCGTCGTCTCAATTTATACTATTATTGTATAGTAATAATAATATTGCCGTTCGAACGTATTATTCGTACTAAAACTAGAAGCCAGTGAGCTGCCTTTCTAGAGAGAGGCTTCCTACACTTTCTTACCAACAGTTCCACACACTCCACCTTTTTCTTTTTTCTTTTTTCTTTTTCTTTTTTGATATACCATCAGAGCGACTGCGCAATCTGTACGACGAGTTGATACGGTCATGGCGAGGTGACCACCGATAGGCGGGAAATTTGAATCGCTTTTAACAAACTTTCATGAATTCTCTCGGCACACATTATTGTTTTATTTATTTTCAATATTATTTTATATCTTAAATAATTGAAGATATGAATATTTTATATATATATATATAAAATGCAATTAACGTTATAACATACATTTGTTTATTTATATTTAATAAGGTAAAAATATGTTCGTGTGTTTTTAAAGAACTTATAAAAAAATGTGTTTCTATAGATAAAAATTATTTATAAATGAAAGAAGAATGGTAGAGGGGCGTCGCACAATATCAGAAAATGGATCGAATAACGATATATTTAAATCGACTTTAATGTAATTCAATCTATCCATGTTCTGTAACATCGAGTGCAGTAATGCGCGAGTGTCGTGCTCGTAATGCGGAAGTGACGATTCGACTAACAATGCCATCTACCATCGATCAGAAAGAGGAATAATTAACCTCCAAGTCGTTCTCGTATTACCAAGTACACATATGTTTCTAATAATCTTTTACAAAATAAAATAAAACATGAATCGAGAGATATTAATTTTTAAAAATCTATAAAAAATAATGTAAGCAGAATTGAAATGTAATTAAGTATAACGTATGCAAGATGATTTTTAGGTTAAGTAATCCATGTATTTTTTGCAAGGGTCTTCTGCTAGATAGATGGCACCACCTTTCGTTTGGATCGTTGAAAAATTTTTAATATGATTGAAAATATTAACAAATAAAATAACAAAACGTCGAGATTATATTAATATTATAAATACAATTGAATTATTTTTAAGATCGTGATTTATTAATTAAATAAATAAATATTATATTCGAATGTAAATGAGAGAAAGATAATTGAGTTGAGTCGTTGACTAACTTCCGGTTAAGACAAGCCCATGTGGACGGCAGCAGGGGTGCCCTGAGTTCAGTACGCGTTTCGACCGTGCCTCGTGTAGTATCTCGTTTTCTACCCCCCGTTATAATATATTTTCATTTCCAAAGTTCACTCGGTAAAGAGTTTAACGGGGGAGGATCTTTTTGTTTAAAAGAAATAAAAAAGAACAAGAAATCATGGCGGATTTAGACGATTTTTTTGCGAAAAAGGATCGGAAGAAAGCCAAAGGTAAAAAGTTTACCACGACCGAGGAGGTTGCGAAAAAATTAGAAGAAACGGGTAAACGGACGGAAAAAATGAAGCCAAAGGAAAAACCGACTAATCCCGAAGGCGAGGAACCTCAACAAATAGAGGTGATCATTTTTGGATGTGATTTATTGATAATATTATAAAAGAAATGATAAAATTAGAGACTTTTGGTTATTAGACATTATACTCTCCGTTTATGGGAAAGAACCAGGCTAAGAGGACACTGGTCGCTGCCATGTTTGCTCGTGCAAACGTCACTTCAGTTTCTTACGAACCTGCCTATAAAATTAAATCGGCTTTCTTGAATTTTAGTACGCCGGGAAGATATTATTCAAGTTATTTCTAACTTAATGTTACTCGAAAGGAAATCGAATCGATGATATTATATAACAGTTGGAACGATAAAGTCCGGCACGTAACATTTCAACAAGCCGACTTTCAATGATTAACATTTACATTTTCTAATCGATTTCGATGCAATCCAGGAATATTTTTTTGTGATCGACAATTGATAGCTCGTATCTTTTTTTATATGTATAGATATATGCATATACATATGCATATACATATGTATATATATTTATACATATAATTTCTTTTATTCTTTATAGTTTTTTTTCCTTTTTTTATTATCGGCTTATATGATTGTTTATTTTACGAATATTATTTAAGTATTATATTCGTATCCGTGTATACACGTGTCTCCTAACTCTTTTTTGCATAATGTTGTACAATAATATTGCAGCTTAATATTTATGCAATACTTTTAGTTGCATATTATATTTCCCAATATTTCTTATAGAATTTCTCCAAGAAGATATTTTATTTTAGGATGAAGATGAATGGAAAGAATTCGAGATAGAAGAAAAGAAAGATCTGAGAGGTTTGAAAATTGGAAACCTTTCTGTAAAAGAGACTGTTGACGTGGAATCTGATGATGAAAGAGAAACCGGTGACAATAGTTCTGATGGTGAAACTGGAGAGAATGTGGCCAAAAGTGGACCATGGAAAAAACCAGAGGTGCCACAACAACAACAACAAGAAGTAGTAGAAGTTGTAACAGCTCCAGCCGCTGCTGTACCAGCAACTCCAACTTCGATGCACAGCAGTTATGTACCTCCCCATTTGAGAAATCCTACAGCAATGACTTCTTCTGCTCCAAGATCACGAGCTAAAAATGCTGCACCTGATATTCATAGCGAAGAATATTTCCCAACATTGAGTTCCAAGCCGCAGAGCAATGAACCCACTGGTCCATGGGGACGACGGTAAAGATTCATTAACTTACCTAAACTAAAATCAATTATTTTAATTCTTTCTCATCAAAGTTCCAGATAACTGACTGTTGGTTTACTTTAACTGTTATATTCATAAACTAGAAATTATTTTATTAAATTCTGCATACATTCTTATATACTGTACATATAAAATATAAACAATTAATAAACACCAGACTCTTAATCTGTAGAATTAAGAGTCCCCTTCACGTAATAATTTATTAACGATATATATATTAGCTACGACGGAAAGTAATTTCGAATAACGGTATATTTATGTATATATATATATATATAAATTCATTGATGTTGAGCAATTTTTACGAAAGGAAAGAATTAATTTAAAACTCAATAAGCTATAATTTAATGAATGTTACTTATTCTAATGTAAAATAACGCAACTATATATGTATAGGAAACGAGAAGAAGGTATATTCGAAGAGGTTCGCAATCGTGGTGGGAGCAGATCTTACAGTATGCAAGAATCTCAAGCTCAAACACCTAAACTTTCTCTCGGGAATAAATATGGTGCACTGTCGCAAGATCAAAGCTGAAAGCACTCCTTGCGATTAGATCAGATAACGGACACGCATTGTTATATCATCGCCTCCTTTCCATTACGTGGCCCAGCTAAGCCACAAAACATTTCATAGGATATAGAATATATATGTGTACCATAGCATGCATATATATATACATATAGTTATGTATATGATATATGTATATATGAATATGTAAGCGTATATCGTACACCGTGTGAATGTCCGTGTTTTGAAAAAGCCCAGGGCAAAATTCTGATTCGACTGGTTAACAGGATTCATCGTGCTTGTGTAACAGGAGCAACTTAGGTCCTTCTAAGCATCGAACGACATTCTTACTATCGAAAATCGTATTTTACAAGTGAAAACTTATTTTCATACTGTGTGCTCAAATATTAGCTTCACTTTTTATATTTAATTTTATAAAACTTGTAAGATTATACTACGTCCGGAAGTATAATCCTCTTCAAGATAGGAAAATAATATGTAGTGCGGCGATCAGATTCTCTATTCGGAGAATTTTTCTGTGAATATATAATAATTAAAATATGAGAAATACTCTTATTTAGTTCGTAACTATGTGATTGATCATATTTGTTTCGTTCTTATTATTTTTTGTTTTTATTTCTTTTTTTTTTTCTTCTTTTTTTTTTCTTTTTAATTTTCATTTTTATTTTCTATCTTCACATGGTGCTAGTTTTATTTAGAAAAAGAAAAGAAAATACAACGCTTTGATAATGAATTGCTAAATTTTTTCTGTAATTATATTTTTTGTTCTCTTCGTCATCCACATTATATATTTAATGTTAACGTAAATGTGCGTTTAAAAAAAAAAAAGAAAAAAAGAAATGAAATAATCGGATACAACGATTGGTTGTTGGGTTTTTACAAATAATAATAATATTCGCGTGCGTACGTACGATGTCTAATTGTTCTTTATAGATTCTTTTTGTTTTATTTTTTTTTAAAATGAAAACAGTTATAATATATATATATACGAGAATCGTTAAAAAATGAGGTCGTTCCTTGACGGACCCTCAGTAGTACTCTGTTACGTTCTGTTATGCTCAAAAATAAACCAAACAAACGAAAAACAAAAAAAGAAATAAACCGTTCGTCGACGACGGACAATAGATGGGACGAATTTGAAAATGAATTGAGAGTGGATTCATAACGTCGAAGAACAAGATCGGGCTAAAAATTCAATATGGCTGGGCTTGTGCTTGGGATAAGCAAAGAAATAAGAATAAAAATAGACGTAAAGTGGAACGTATCGAAGATCATTGAAAATATGTGTATAGAAAAAGTACATATACTTTTGTTGTACGATCGCGATGGTCAATGATGCAAAGAAATATGAAATATCTCTTATACATATATATATATATAAAAGAATTAAGAGAAAAGATAAAAAATTCATGTACGTTAAAACAAAACAAGACAACAGTAAAAAAAGAGAAACAAAGATAAAAGGAAAAACAAGTGTTAATAATGTAAGATTTCGTTTGATGATAATGACGATGATGATGATCGTTTTTAATTTACTCTTGTTGATTCAATACTTCTTTTTTTCTTTCTGTTCTATCAATAATAATAAATTAATAATATTAAAAAAAAGAAGAAAAGAAAAGAACTATAAGCGAGACGAGGAAAAGTGATTTCCTAATACGTATAATAAATACATACATGCATAGTTGGAAACTAAAGAAGGCGGTGCTAAAGCTGTTATTTTTGAAGATATCAAATGAGCCATACAGAATATCGAAGAGTATGTACAGTAAACGAATACAAAAAAAAAAAAAAAAAAAGGAAAGAAGAAGTATGAGAATGTGATTATTTATAATAAATTTCCTAGGATCTAGCTAGGAAAGTATACGTACTGCCTCAATTATTTTTTGATTTAGTCGCACCACTCACACATGATCTACACTTAGAAGAATGCTTTAATATTACAATTGAAGCGTTTAATTCCTATTAATACACAAAAAGGATGTGGTGCAGAGAGTTAACGGGGTAAACGTAGTCCTTTCCGTTTTCGATCTCGCAATTGCAGTTGAATAAAGTTATATATGCATATGTATATATTATATATATATATATATACATACATATACAGTGACGAAAAAAAGTATTAGCACAAATAGCATTTTTTTAAATAATATTTTCTGTAAATTACT
>NW_014569943.1:95043-96336 GCF_001313835.1 Polistes canadensis
TGTTGTAGATTAAAAAAATTAAATAAAACGAATGAAAAACGCATAAAAATCCATTTCTAAATTAACAAATATTATTTTTTTGTATACCCATTTGATCTCCACCATTTGGAATATATTTATAACATTACACTCGAGAGATATATTTAACTAAGAAAATGAAAAATCGTATTTTTTAGATTTACAGATCTTATAACAAAAAAAATGAATCGGTGCCAATATTATTTTTCAGCACAGCATACAAAGTGTTTTATAAAAATGTATGCCAATGTTTCGGAGGGTATATCTAATTATAAGACTAATAAAAGAAAAATATTATCATGGTTTTTGCATTTATTTTAGTTTTTAGATATGAACTCTCATGAACTATTGACATACAATTATTAAACACATCTTGTATATATGTTTTATATATATATATATAAATATATATTGTTCGTGTGTCTCTAATCGCGTTGTTTTTAAACGCCAATCATTGTAAAAGAGCTTCTGTGTTTAGCTTCCAGAATACGTTGCAAAATGTAACGCATCATGTGTCTCTCGAAGAATACAAGAATTTTTCGAATGGTTCGCGCTACTTAATAATTATGGCGCCAATTGATTATGCGGTACAAATCTGCCTTCTGTTACAGTATATAGTTGAAATGAAAAAAAAATCATTTTATCGTTGCATGATTGAGAGAGAGAGAATGAGAGGGAGAGAGAAAGAGAGAGAAAAAAAAGAGAGAGAGAGCGATAGAACGATATTTAAAAACAGAATTACAAGAGAATCGAGTTAGGAGTGTTTGACACATATAAAAATACATACGAAGAAAACGTGGCTATTTAAAATGATGAAAGTGAAGTAAATAAAAAAAAAAAAATGAATCACATGAGAGATTGATTTTTCGGCTATACGAATTTCTTTCCGAATCCTAAGTTTTGTATTATAAAAATCATCAAGAAGAAGAAGATACAAAATCACTCCGAATAAATGGAATTCATTGAAAATGTTTTATACAACTTCTTCTGTCATACTTCTCGACGCTTATTTTAAATGTTACTTTAAATACAATCACATTATGTATATATATATATGCATATATATATATATATATCATTTCTTAAATTAAATAAAATAAAGTTTTATATATCACGACCTAAATCGCGTTTTTTAGGTTTGTGTAGTGATCGTTGCTACAAGATTCGATATTATACAAATTTGTTTATATTTTTATCAATATGTTCTTTTTTTTTTTTTTTTTAAATTTTAAAAAAAAAAAAAAGAGTAATGAACGTGAGAGAGGGAGAGATAAA
>NW_014569943.1:97346-99829 GCF_001313835.1 Polistes canadensis
TATATCACGACCTAAATCGCGTTTTTTAGGTTTGTGTAGTGATCGTTGCTACAAGATTCGATATTATACAAATTTGTTTATATTTTTATCAATATTTTTTTTTTTTTTTTTTTTTTTAAATATTAAAGAAAAACAAAAGAGTAATGAACGTGAGAGAGGGAGAGATAAATACAAGTTGTTATAATGTACTATGGAGAGGTGAGTGTGAAAACAAGCTTACGATAATATTAAAATACTTTTTAGACCAGCTGGACTTGTTCGTATTTTTTTACAGCCTTGATAAACAAATCTATCCTTATAGGCATACATAAAATACATGTATACATACATACATATATATATATATATATATATATATATGTATGAGTATTTGTAAATATAATTTACATATTAGGAACACAATATCTCGGTCACCGTCATATTAAATTCAACGACATTTATTGCATATATGACCTTGATCATTGTCAAAGTACGTCTCCGATAGTAGCAGTACTTTCGTCGCTGTAAAGATAGCAGTTAAAAATAATTGCCTTATGTTTTTGATAAATTTATTCATTGAACCTCATTCCTATGATCGTGCATAGGATCACGGACATACTTTTCTCCATATTTTAATCCGTGATTTCCTTCGTTGCTGTAAGATTCGTATATGGGTACTTCCAGTAAAGAACTTCTAAATTTTGGTAAAAAATAAATCCAGGCTTTCGTTAACATGCCAACCTAAAAAGTAATATAAATATATAAACGTCAAAATAATAATTTTACTTATTATTTATACTAATATCAAAGTATATTATTATTCGCGTTCAATGGTAATAAAAAATATAAACTTTGTTAAAGATCCCCGTTTACGATATAAAATAATCGGCAGATTAAATGTTAATGTTTAATTGTTTTACATTTAAATTTGTATAACAAAAGTAAATTCTTATGAATTTAAAAATTCACCTCTTGGATATTTTTATTATGCTTGAGTTTAGATTCGGGTGCCATAAAAACATCCTCTTTCGTTCGCTCATAAAAATTTGGATGTTCTTCCAGCTCATCCAACTTTGTCAACATCTTCGAATCAACGTCATATATTTCGCCGATCACGTGCTACTTGTAAATAAAAGAGACGTGCCAAGAAATAACTATGTTACTTAATCGTGCAGAAAAAAAATTATTTTTATATTACTTTAATATATTTCGTATCTAATCGTAGACTAACAATAACAAGTGTTTATCAAATTTATCAGTTTAATCAAGAATTCTGGAATGAAAATTTTTACATCGATGATAAAAAGTTAACAATATTTTTAATTATAACATATTTCGAATAAAATATTTTAATATATGCAAATTTTTATACTCGTTTCATATTGAATTTTCATCTTATAGTAATAATAATAATAAAAATAATAAACACATGTTTATATCTAAATCTTGTTAATATTTTAAGACTTTTAAATATTTTGATATTAACATAATATAGCAATTTATATAATATTTAATAAAATCGTTCACTTACATGACCGACTCCTGGTTTTTTCAACAAAAATGGAATGTTATATTTAGTAGCAATAATTAATGGATAAGAAGAAGTAGTTTTAGCGATTCCAAGAAATTTCGCATATCCATTAGTTTTATCTTGTATAAGTTTATGATTTGGTTCTCCTCTTTTCAAGGTCCCATAAACGAATATACGATGCAAAGGATTCTTGAACAAATTTTCGTACATCTTTGAAGATATTTTCTTTCTCTCTCTTTCTCTCTTACACGTGTTTTATTTTTTCTTTTTTTTAACTCGATAAATATTTGTTACTTTATAAATATTTGATCATATTTATTTTACAACGTAATAAACGTTAATTAAATATTACGCGCACATAAAAACGTGATGTTTATCGTTACTTTTCACCTTGACCGTAAAATGATATTACTTGAATAGTAAAATCGCGCCAATAAAAAAATTCAATTAACGTTTCACAGATGTCACTACGTGCAGCGATCCAAAAAATCTAACGATCGTGGAAGGACGTGATTAAATTTATCATGTATTTTTATAACGAAATTGTCGTCTTTATTTTTCGATCAACGTTTATATTTCGACTCACTGTAAGAACTAGTAGTCAATGTATAACACGGTGTATTTTTGGTACATTCCACTGGCAACATATTACAGACTGTTAATTCGCATTTTTATTGGACACGAACAATAAGAACGTACGATAGCATACTATGATACTGTTCACATTAATACTTTATACTTGCAAACGCCAGATGTCGCTACTATCCTTACAAATGTAGCGACCTGCTGTCGATAAGCAGATTTCTACTTTATCCTATGCAACGACTGGCGCCGCCATTCTCACTGCTCGTTCTTTGGCAAACTACTTGAGCGCTAGCACTCTATCATAGCTAACAGCGTTTCTATGGGAACGTTAAGGTTTCCGTAGTTACAAAGACTTTCTTCTTTCGTTGTTAGAAAATAAATTAGTTAG
>NW_014569944.1:0-34215 GCF_001313835.1 Polistes canadensis
ACTGTCGGTAATTCTGATGGTAACTTACCATCAGATCTCGGTCGGTAAGGTAAAGGTAGAGCACTACTATTACCAATTTCGCCGTAGCCATGTTACTAGAATTTCAATATATTTGAAACTTTCTTATTTCCTAGTAACTTTTAATAACTAGTAGTGTACACATAGTGAATGTGTAATTAAATTTTATATACATTTAAAAACAAACAACAATTAGAAATCTATAAATATAAGTGGAGTTACTCTGTAAGAAGTAAACCCCAAAAACGATATAGTGAATGGACATTTTGACAAGATAATATAATTGTAAAATCATTCTTAATATTGCATTATTATCAAATGTTGTTAATTATATTTTTTAATTTCGTATCTAAATAAACCTTTACATTTACTATTAAAATGAAGGAATTCATTATGATTAAAATGTATATCAATTATATGTGAACATGAGTTCCCTAGTTTTTCACTATACACATAACTTCGATAAGTTAAGGCAATTTTATGTAGATTCTACAATTTATTATCAATGCATTTTCATGACCTTCCTCTGATAAGTGCATAAGACAACAAATAATGCGTTTATATACTTCTTCATGACATTTAATTTATTAATATTCATGTTCATCGACGTACGATTATATTAAATATTTGATAACAAAATTTTGTGATAAACAAAAAAGAATTGTGCAATGTGTATGCAAGTAAATATGTCAACTTAACCTTTTGAATTTTTTTTAATTATATTTAATCGAAGGTTTACAAATTCTATTTATACAACAACACAAAAGTAAGATTAAACAATTTACTATAAATCTTTAATATATATTTAGTTAAATGATCTCCATTTTGTTCAAATTTATAAATATAAACTGCTATAAATAACTAAAGCAGAATGCTACATCTCACGCTTACCTTTGTTTGATCATGTTATCTTATTTGAAATTGTGTTCAAAGATACAATTTTTTTGTTACTCGCATAGTAACATCTAATCTATTTGTACATTCTGCAAGTTTTCTTTTTATCAGTTAACCGATATAATTAATACAGTCCTTAGAATTAAACTTGATTTATCTCTAATATTTTATTTTTTAGGAAATCACAAATACTTTTATAAAGAAATATTTACATATTTTTTAATGGACTGGCTCAAGAAAATATATACCAAAAAGTATTATTTCAATTAACAATATAAAGATATATCTAAGAGTTTATTAATATTAACCTTAATTTTTTAATACAAATATTTAATTCATTTTTTCAGACAATCCATTAATACACTTAGAGATGACTTAGAAACAATCAAGGAACAGAAAGAACGATGGAGAAGTATATACGTTATTTATTTCACTATGTTTCTTATGTCTCTTGGATTTAGTATAATTCTAACCGGAGTCTGGCCATATTTAGATAAGGTATATTTAATATAAAATAACAAAGATTCAATTAAACATAAAAGTATATTGATTACTTTAAACTTTTATTACAGTTGGATAGTTCAGCAGGAAAAGAATATATGGGATATGTAGTAGCGGCTAATCCTTTAGGTCAAATGTTATTCTCTCCGTTACTTGGTTGGTGGGGTAACAAAAGAGGATCTGTAAGACTGCCACTTTTAGTTACATTACTTCTTTTTATCTATGCGTCCGCAATGTACAGTGTCCTAGAAATTTTACCAGGTGATAGAAAGGCTCTTATGGCTAGTGCCAGATTCCTCGTTGGAGTTAGTTCTGGTTAATGAATATTCAACTATTTAATTTATCAATTATCTATCTATTTTGTGTCATCTATTAATACACTTGAATCAAAATATATAATGAACAACAAAACAATAGGATTGTAATGTATTAAAATTCTGTTTATATATACTACTTTCATTATTTTAATTCAAGTCATAGCAACAAGTGCAAACGTTAATAGGTTTTTAATTAATTTTATTTTTTTTATATTATTTTCAGCTAATATCGCGGTAGCTAGATCATATTTATCCGCAGCTACAAAACTTGCTGAAAGAACTAAGGCGGTTTCAATGATTACACTTGCACAGGTGATATTCTTGTATAGCACACAAGCACGCATGCTAAATAATTCTCTTTATTTCTAAGCATAATAATATTTATGCAATGAAGACTTATTATCTATTAAAATTTTAGGTTTTAGGATTTATAGTAGGACCTGGCTTACAAGCTGCTGTTACTCCTCTTGGTGATAAAACTATATATTTTTTAGGTTTACCTTTAAATATGTATACAATGACTGGTTGGATAAACGTTATTATGGGAATTATTAATTTCATTCTATTTTTACCATGGAACTTTAAAGAGCATAAAATTGCTATCAGAGAAGCTATGCGCAATGGTGGAAAAACTACTGGTACTAAAAACAATATTAATTTTTTACTTTTTTTAAATTCTTATTTGCCTGTTTATTCATTTTTATTATTAAATTATTCATTTTTATTATTAAATATTATTATATATTGCAGAAAAAGAAACATGGAAAGCAATAAAGCCTGATTATTTAGCAGCTTGGACTTTAATTTGTGCTTTTTTTGTTTTGGTTTTTAATTTTGTCCTCTTAGAAACGTGAGAAAATATTTATGATCTCTTCACAGATATATATTATATATTTAATTATTTAAATCTTTATTATTGATATTTATATTTGTATTTGTATTATTCAGATTAGGTACTCCTCTTACGATGGATCAATTTGCTTGGTCTAAAACTGAATCTTTATATTATTTGGGATTGTTAATGAGTATTGGTGGTGTAATAGCGTGTATTACGTTTGCAATGATTGGACCTATTTGTAAAAGGTAAATTAATATTTCACAATATAAAATAAACATAAATTTATTTCTACTTTAAACTACACTTTTTTTTTATAGAATTGCTGAAAGAAAATTAATGTTATGGGGTGGTTTTCTATTTATGGTTATTGGACGATTATTTTGTATTCCATGGGGACCTGATCCTCCAAAAATAGCTTACTTTGGAGGTATAATTTTTAATTAAATATATTAATTATTATTATTATATTAACTTCAAATTATATCTTATATAGCTTCTACAAATTATTTAATATTTTTTTTTTTTAGTCTTTAACAATATTACTATGGATGAAAATGGTACAGAAATATTAGGATGCCATAATACTCAAGAATGGTGCAAATATACCCCGCAATTAACTATAACCCAATTTATTATCGGATATAGTTTCACTAGTGTAGGCTATCCTATAGGAGTTACATTAATACAAACAATATTTAGTAAAATTCTTGGTCCACGACCACAAGGTGTTTGGATGGGATTAATGACAGGTGCTGGATGTGCTTCTAGGGTTTTAGGACCAGTATTTGTTAGTGTGATTTACACACGTTTTGGAACATATCATACTTTTGGTGTTACTGGACTAATGTTAATAGCTTCGATGGTATGGTTACAGATAGTTAATAAACGTTTAATACCACCAATTATAGTTAATAAAAATAACATAGGAGAAGAACAGAAACAAGATATTACAATACCTTTAGTTCAAGTTAAATCTGATAATGAGGAAATAAATCAAATAAATAAATCTAATACTGTGATAAATTATGACAAAACGTAAATATTCTTATGAGAAAGTTGAAATTTACCTTTTTTTGATATCATATTATTATCCATAATAATAATATGAATACTATTCATTTTATTTATATTTACTTTCTCATTTAAAAAAAAACATTAGAAAATAAAATTGATATTCGAGTCTTCAATAGTATTAACAAACATTTTACTTGCATTCTGTTATATGAATGAAAATTCAACTATCGTCACAAATTATACGTAAATAATGATATTACTATAAATGATATTACAATGACATAAAAGATGCAATAAATTTTGATGCCTATTTACATTTTTTTATCATATGATAGAGTTTATAGACAAAAAAAAATATATATACATATATAATAAATATGAAAAACTATCTGTATATAACCATAGATATAATTTTTCAAAGCGTATAAACTAATCTCTCTTTGTATACTTTGTCTCTCATTTTAGAAATATTTAAATCGAGCATTATTACCAAATTATCTAATTATATTATAGTATACTATAACTGATGATACAAGCGAGCAGGGAGTGATTCTACATGAAAAACTAAGTCGAATACGTAGAATGAAATTTGTTTATATAAAACTTTGTTTTTGAGAAAAATAATTTTGAAATATTGTTGAGTATATTCTTGCCAAAAAATTAAATTTTAATGTACTTATATTAACTCTAATGTGATACTTGAATATGCAACTCAAAAGATGTGTATTTTGATAAAAAGTATAAAAAGATATAACTTTTATATATATACAAATTATAATAATTAATGTTATTTTTAGTGGCAATGCAATTTATACGAAATAATTTGTTATATATATATTAAAAGATAATATTGTTGATGTTGAAATATATTATTTACATGGAACATATTGCATTACTATAAGATATATACCGTGTACAAATTTTTATTGTGAAAAAAATAATTTTTACATGAATAATATTTTTAGAAAAATTCATTTATATTATATATAAAAATTATATATTAAAGAATAAAACTTGTTATATATATATAGAGAGACATATATATAAAAGCAATACATTATTTTAAATAAAAAAAATGGTTGAACAAAAACAAAACGTGATTAGTTACTTCTATTTTTTCTATTGTGTGCAACAGTGTTTATATTAATGTAACTTTTCAAATACAAAAAGTATATTTTTGTTACATTTTATTACATTTAGAGATTCCTTCCAAAATCAAAAACTTTATAAATTAATATATATAAATAATATTAAATAATACTTTTTTTTAATTCCTTCATTATTTAATTTATATAATTATAAGATTTTATGATATATCTATTGGTTTTTTAACAACATTATAAAATGAACAATAGAATATTATAAAATATTTTCAAACAAATTTCGATATATCAATGACATTTGATTTCGAGATAAAATAAAATTATATTAATCATATCAGATTTATGACACTTTCTAATCCATTTATTTTTAAAAAGTAAAAAATTAAAGCACACATGCATCTTATAAATAAAATATACAACTATAATTAATCTTTCTTCTTTGGTTTTTTCGGATTACGTGATCGAGATTTAGCTTTACAAAGAGGACAGATCGGTGCATTTCTATGGATTTGTTGATGACATGAGAGGCATGACTTCATTGGTGGTGGTTGTTGCCTAAAATAAAATCACAGTAAATATAATGATTAAAAATTAAATTAATTACACGGTGTAAATGTAAACGTGTGTATAGATATGTAAATATATTATAGATTAAATTGGAGATATACCAGTGGTACCTGAATGTTGGAGCAGGTGGGCCAGGAGCAGGGGGCAATGGTCTAGGCTCTGGCTTACTAGGTCCTTGAAGAGGCTGAGGAGCAAGAAAGGAAGCTGAACCACCTGGATGCCCAGGATGATGTAAACTGTGTGGAGGTAATAAATCTTCGCCACGAACTTCTACTCTCCATTCTGCTTTTTGCATCGGTCTTTCAAAATAACTGGAAATAAACCGTCTGCACGATAAAAAATTTAATTTATCTAATTTACTCTGAACAACACAAATGTTTAGAAATTGATGAATATTACCTATATATGTGTGAACATATATCAATTATTATTCTTATCATCGATAAATAACAAAACTATACTTACTCAGGAGAAATAAGATCCGACTCTGTTTCATATAATTCTGGTAATCTTTCTAAACCTAATACTTCTCTACGCATTCTATCGATATCATGTTTTAACGGTTGATAATTACTATTATGTATAAGTTTGGCAGTTTCCCGTGATCTGTTTCTTGCTTTTTCTGCTTGGTGTATCACTGATTCCATCTACGATAATATGAAATATATTTGATGGTTTATAAGAGATATAAAAATATTTATCTTTTATAAAAGAGATTAGTTACAATATTTAAAGAACTTCTACAATAATTCTTTGTTTTTTACCACATTAATGTCTGCGTGTATTTGGCGCAATTCCTCAACATGTGCCATTTTTTCTTGCATAAGTAAATCCATTTCTTGTTTATATTCTAATAAACATTTTTCCTCATGCTCTGTTTGTTCGACTTCTTGCAAGATTCTTTGCTTTAGTTTTTCCAGTTGTACAGTTTTAGCTCTAAGAGTTTAGACAATTTATATATATAAAAATAATTAAGTAATACATTAATTTATCAAAGCATATTCTATTTGCATTTATTTTCTTGTTTGTTGATTATCACATAGTTAAAAAAAATAGGAAATATATAAATATAGAAAAGTTCAAACCTGATTTCTTTAAGAGCCTCCAGTTTAGCAAAAATAACAGTGGTATCAGAAACTGACATTGTAAAAGTTAACAATAAGTTCTTATTTGTTATAATGGGCGTACACGAATTTACACTAATGCCTCCCCTTTGTTCCAAATAACATATATGGCAGGAGATTATAAAAAAAAAAGAATTTTATTCAAGACAAACAATAGTATTTCGATTTAATAATAAATTATATTAGGTCATTTACAAACTATATATTAATTGTAAATTAACATAATTATATGGACATATATATATATATAGAACAATAATACAAATTAAAAAGAATTCTTTAAAGGAAGGGTCGGTTTCATGTTGTTTATAGCTTATTACAGTTTACTAGAGATTTAAACGTTCAGATGGCACTGTAGTACAAAATAACGCTTATTATGCTAAAATTATTCAAAAAAAAAAAGAAGGAGTACCAATCACTTATATGTATTTTCACAGATTCAGGAAAAAAATTATTTCTTTTTGATATGCAGCTTTTTTAAGATTTTAAAATAAAATAATAATTCTATATACAAATTCTTCTGTATTCTTAATATTATCCTTTAGATTATTTAACTTCCACAATCTATTCATTACTATATATTAAATAATATTTCCTTCCTATGTCTCTTTATTCTATTCTTTTTTAAAACTTATTATTTAATACCAAAATGAGATATTAATATTTTGTCCATGTCACACATATATAATATACACGGATATATATATAATTTTTTATTTTATTGTAATTATTAATAAAAATGATTTTGTTATCAACAATCGCATTTACAGAAAGTTAAATACATTGGATGAGTTATATGCACTTTCAATTCTCAATTAATATGTTTATGGTTCATAAGGAAGAGACTTCAATGCATGTAGTAGTACAGTTGTTAAGTATATATTATATGTTGAAACTAAGAAGTGACATTAAATTTAAAAAGCTGGGAAGCATACATTTGCTTCTCAACACTTTTACAATAATTTATTGAAGATCGTATACACGTAAAATATTATTAACACGGAATCGTTGATAACGAAACGAAAATTATTAATAAAAAATGGTTGTTACTGAAAAAGTTAAATTACCCGATGATTCTGAGTTGGCTAGTCCAGAATTAAATGTCCCATATCCTGTCTTACAAGCAGCTTCTTTTTACATGGGTAAAAAGTGTGAATGGGAAAGAAATGTAGGTGATTTTTTAATTATATTTCGTATTATACTTATAATGTTAGAAGTTATGTAACATTTTTACCTCTTTGATAACCTCAAAAAATATTTTTCCTCTTTGAACATAATCAACATGGAAGAAAAATATTAAAATTAAAAATATTATTTTTATTTAAAAAGAGATTTTATAAAATTTTATCCCTGTTAACAATAATTTTTGTTTCTTGTTTAGGAGTTCATGTTATGCAAAGAAGAAGAAAAAGATGCACGAGTTTGTTTAAAAGAAGGTAAAGCTTTAACGGCTTGTGGTCTGGAATTTTTTAAACAACTAAAGAAAAATTGCAGAGAAGATTTTGAACAATATGTTACTTGTTTAGAAAGATCATCAGGAACGATGGAGTTTTCAGAGTAAGAAGTTTGTTAAATTATAAGCATAAAGTTATACGTGATTAAAAATAATTATTCTGTCATAGGTGTCGAAAAACTCAAGAAGTTGTCGATAAATGCATACTGGATAAACTCAATATTGAACGACCTGCTTTTGGATACTTTTGCGAAACTAAAATACATGATTCTCAAAGACCAAAACCAAAATACCAGCCTGTTGAATTTCCAGATGCATTACCACCATTGCCAGAAGGAAAACCTGAACATTCTGCTAAATTTGGTAACAGGTCCTACTTTTCTTAAATTATTTATTATTTAGTAAAGTCAACATTTTAGAAGTTGTATTAATCCTATTTAACATTACATAACATTACAATAATATACAATTGTTATTTGTACATTGTTGTATTATTATATGGAAACTTTAGTAGACGAATAAATTTCATTAAGTGAAGGCATTTTATTCATTTAATATATATATATATGAGAAAACAATAAAAGTATGTAGTATTTGTAAAGTAAGTTTATTTTTCAAATAATATATAGTAAAATTAAACTTCGACTAGACATTAACATAATAATTAACAAAAAATTATTCTATACATTAAAATTTTGAATATATTAACACCAATAATAGAAATTTTAATCAATATAAATTACCCTTCTTTCTATTTTATATTTCGACGTCCTAAGTAATATAAGCATAAGAAATTAAAGGAAAAACAACACCTGTATTTTATTGTAAATAGAAATTAAATTATGTCGGCCTGTACACATGGCATAAATGCATAAAACTTGTTGCCGATAAAAGAAATATCCACATAATTGATATTTAAGATACAATACAATTGTATTTACAATGTACATATAGTTAGAGTTAATTAATTTATATATGTACATATAAACGGTGGGTATGACGTTTGAGGCACTCAGCATTTCTCTTTCTCTAAATTTAACTAGTTTTTTCATCATAAAGCATCATGAAATGAACAGTAGTTTCAGACTTCATAAGAGAAACGATGTGCACGCATTGGAAGCTCTGCTCTTGCTGTTTATTTAATAAGTATTTGGTATTATAGACTTATTGTTAATCCCTTGTTACTCATATGTTCATTCAGTCTATTAAATGATAAGGATAGATCCTTATGATATTTGTAGAATCTACAAATCATAATGATCTATTATGTGTTAGCTCCATGTAATATCATAACCGCTCCAATTTGTAGCTGGTGCCAAATGAACTCTTCTACCATTGTAGAAAAATGTAACAACACCTCGATATCCAGTTCTAGGTACGCCACTCTGAAATATTCCAAGTAAATTAGAACGTAATTTTCAACAGTAATTTATCATATAACTTGTTTTCTTATTACCTTAAAATCATCCATTAAACCAAGCATTTTTGCAGTATTTTTATACGAGAGTCGTGTGTAATACAATATTCTAACAGGACTTGGTGTTGTTGCGTGTCCACTTTTTAATTCTGAATAAGTAATTACCTTAGAGTGGTGTACTTCATTCATAAAAGATACATCATAATTATCCTATATAAAAGAGATAATAATTTTATAAAATTTTATAAAAGTAATCCCTGCAATTATATTTTTATCTATAAAACAAAACAAAAAAACAAAAAGAATAAAAAAATGTATTATTTATTGTTTATCGAAGGAGAGAAAAAATAAATTTGTTTATAATAAATTATTTCTTACTTTCAGCAAGTAGTTTAAATTCATCTTTGTAAAAGGCACAGGTTTTTCGTTCAGCTTGATAAATTTCAAATGTTTTTCAAAGAATAATCCACTATAAAATTAAAATATTTAAAAATATTAATACGTAGAAAATTATTATAAAATAATAATTGCTATTTCTTGAATGTAAGGAGGAAAATAATTAACGTACTTGCTAACTCCAATTTTTCCAAAAGTTCTTGTTCTTGATATTTCTGGCCGAATGCAGGCTCTATTTTTCCGTTGTTCTGGTTGTCTTATCCAGTCATCCCAATACCTGTAATATAAATGAAATGTAGTTTGCAAAAATAATTCTGATATTTACATGCTAATAAACATATCTCTAATCTAATCGAATATTTTTTCTAATTTGTTCTAATTTGTTCTATGTACATTATGTATATTTAGAACAAAAATCTTATTTTCTATTTACGTATATATAAACAGTTTGGAAGAAAAAGTTAATCGATAACGAGGAGTACTATCAACAAGCATATTTTGCTTACGATTTGGGCCATTTAGGTGCAAGCTCTTGCCATAACTGGCGAGTTAACATCCAGCCTAAACCAGGAAAAAAATCTGTCCTATATAGTAAGTGTGGTGCATGCTCATCCACCAAACCAGATTTACCATTATCGTTCCATGCCGAGACACACCACAAGGAACGATCAGATACTAGCAGAGGATAAGTACCCAAAAAGTACTCAAAAAAATCAGGAGCTATGTCCAAATCATCTAAACATTTGTTAATATAGATTAAGATACCTATACATTTTTTATTTATATTTATATATAAATATTAAACGGAAAGTACCTTCTACCACAATTGCTGTTTCATATCCGAGCTCAAAAAATACTTGATTTAACGCCCATCCATAATGACGTGCAATTTTAAAATATCCTTTGAATTTCTTCTCTTTAGGAGGAATGTCTATATCTGATTGGTCAGGTTGCTGAAAAACAAAAAAATTAAAAATTATATACCAGTTATACAGTATACTTTCATAATAATAAAATATTTTTTTACATAACTATGATATAAATTATAAAACTGTACCCGAATGTGCAGTATTTTATCTCCATATTTAGCAATAACTTCTGCGGTTTGCTCGTGTTCGCAATCTTGTGACACGACAATTGGAAATTGCATTGCACTAGGTCTTAATCTTATCAATTGATCCAAACATCTTTGAACTGTAATGCGATTGCATGAAAAGACTAGTACAGCTATTATTGGATCTCCGTTAGGCAAAGATTTTTTTGATTTCATTATTTCTTCTGACTGTAAGAACAAAATTCAATTAAGTTAATATAAGAAGATTAAATATTATTTAAAAAACAAATAAAACTTAATTATCAGGCGTAAGGGGATAAGGAACTATCACAAGTTGTACAAAGACCTTTGTAGAATGTTGAAAATTCTTAGAATCTGTTCGTTTCTCTGTATCAACATTTTTTTCAAAGACTTTAACATTAATATCATGTAATTGATTATTATTTGGAATGGTTATTTCTGGACGAGCGATAGACAATTTTTCTTTTAACTCTGAAAAAGAAAAAGAAATAAATTATATCCAAATATTATAAGAATTAAATGTTAACGTAAGTTAGGTTGTTCTATGTACTTACTTTTACGACTTTCCTCAAGATTTTGAAAAAATTCATTGTTTATTGCAATTTGATGTTTTAGTCTTTCTTCTAATTTGGTAATTTGTTTAGAAACTTTATATTGCTATTAACAAATAATATTATTATTAATTTCGTACACATAAAAATCCAATGTTTTACATTATTATATTAATTGAATCATTTCTCTTATGAATAAGTTGTAAATGTAAATTTATTTCAATTAATCTATTGCTATTAATTATTTTTATAATAGAGTTCTTATATTACATCAAATTATTCATTATTATAAAATACATAAATGATTGAATTACGAAAAGAAATACAACAATAAATAAATAAATTACCTTTCCTTGATCCTTGCCTGATGGTTGATCAAGAAATAAGAAATATGTAATCACACCCCATAAGACAAGAGATCCAAAAATAATACCAACTGACCTGTTCCGCATGGCAGAACTAGAAATGTCACCTCAACTGTAATAAATATTTTTAATAAAGTAAACAATTACTAATTAAAATAAGAAAATTCAGATTTTCTTTAAGACATTATATATTTTTTTTTTGTCATTATTACAACTCCCATAAATTATCAATTGCATATGATAATTCCATATTTTTCTAATATGTCATTTAATAGTAAGCAATAAATTAATTTAAAAAAATGCATATAAAACATATTAAATACAATTATAGGTTACTTACCATTCTTTTACCGAAGGACCTTTCTACGATCCCTTAAATAATCATGTATTAGTTGAATTGAAGTAATGTAATCATATTCGGTGTGGTGCATTGATACCAAATTTTTAATTTAATTTAATTATTTGATATTACTATATATGACAAATCTCCCAAGAGTAATGTACAAAATTTAGTTAGATAAACTTGACACGACTGTCAACGCAACGTCACGCGTACCGATAATCTTACATGCAATAGAAAATAAAAAAGAATTGTTTAGTGCGATTATCGATTGATTACGTTAAAATCGATTTCGGTCATTTCGAGTTTGAAATGTTTATCTATCGATATATATCGACTTACTAATCGACTTTTTAAATGTCGATAATTCGCGTGTGTTTAGATGCTTGATTTATATATTTATAAATTTGTCGGAATATTTTTTGATATGTTTATTAAATTTTTAATTATAAAAATAATGTGTAAAATTTCGTTTGAAAAATTATTAATTCTTTTTACTAAATAATACATTTAATGTGTTAATAGTAGTTGATTATAATCTTTACTTTAAAGTTCTGATTGTACTTAAATATACAGTTTTAAATATTTTTTAAATAATTTAAGTAATTGTTAAGAAATTATAATAACATAAATTACTATACCTTTAAGGAAATGATATCATTTTCTCTTTAAAATGATTTCAAAATTGTTATCTACCGATGTACTTGCTATACATTCTATGGACGATTATATATTTGTAGGTTAGTTAACATTAAACATCAATTTTTTTTAAACTTCTTTTTTTAAATTTTTTAATAAAATATTCGAATTTCATTACAATATTATTTACAGGTATAGGATGTATTTTACATATTTTCAAAAAACGTGATGTTTACGAATTAGAGTATAAGTTGAATTTTCATTCAAATAATATACATGGCATTGTTAAAGCATCTAATAATTGTATAATTTTATTTGGTGCCAAATGTTTGTGCATTTATGATATTGACAAAATTAAAAATACAATATTGTAAGTATTTATACATTGTTTTTATATTTTTACATTTTTTATGTTTTCAAGATTGTGATGATTTATTTTCCAGGATGAAGCAAAATGTCGAAACAATTTGGTTTAACGATTGGATAATAGCTGTTAAATGCTTAACCATTAATACACGAATATTATTAATTATTTTATTTGCACATAATAACGTATACGTATATGATATTTCTGACAAAAAATATCAGCAGACATGGTGTGAGGAAAAATGTATACTGTATCCTTAATATTACTTATTAAATTAAACTACGAAGCAGTTCGAAACATTTTTTCTTAATTTATGCATAGCTACGGTGGATCTATATCAGGTGAAACGATTAAGGATTTGATTATATTTAGTGGAACTGTATTTCAGGAGATATTAATATGGAAATTAAACTATGCAACTGATCATGATAAAAATGCAAAAGTATTGCACCGTTTAATTGGACACAAAGTTAGTATACAAATATTAATATTCATATAAATTTATTATATAAATTATATCAAGATTTATATATATTTATAATAATGATCAATATTTTTCTTATAATAATCTTTAGTAAATTTTTCAGGGAGTAATTTTTTCTGTCATTTATGATCCCATCACATCTTTTATCTGCTCTACATCTGATGACAGAACAGTTAGATTATGGAAAGTAATAGAAAACATATCAAATTCTTTAGCTTGTAAAAATGATATAGATTGGAAAAATGTTGAAGTCAAATTAGTAAAAACAATGTTTGGTCATGCTGCCAGAGTTTGGAGAGCAATTATCAGAAATGGCATTCTTTTTACTATAGGTGAGGTAAGTGCGTTCATTCAAATGATACAACGAAAAATATAAATATTAATATCATTATTATATATTTTAGGATTCGTTGATATGTATTTGGTCATTAAATGGCCTATTACTAAATAAACTATTCGCGCATCATGGAGCACCGATATGGAGTATTAATATTTCAGAAGATAATAAAACTATATTTACGGGTGGTGCTGATGGCGCAATACACATGTGGCCATTTATAAGTGCTCCGAACAATAATTTACAGATAATATCATCATTTAAAACATCTCACATTCCTAAATATGTATCTTATTTAAACAGTGGAACTTTATTAATATTTCACGAAGGAGGCATGTTAGCATGTTATGACGACGCATTGCATCTTAGAGAATCTTTGTATTTAGAAAGATATAGTTCTTATTGCATAATGCAAGTTTCGTCGTGTAGATGCTATATTAGCTTTGCATCAAGGAATGGATATATAACAATATACACAGGTACATGTTTGTATCTATATTTGTCTAACAATAATATAAATTAAATTTTATTATTATTCACATATATATATGTTCATACTTTCATATTATTATTATATTTGTTTTAGAAATAGACAAGGAAAACAAAAAATACTTGTATCAGATGTTAGAGGAAAAAGTAATGGAATCAAAAATATTCTCTTTGCAATGGTTGAAGGATGATAGAATGCTAGTTTGTGGAGAAAATGGTTCTTTACGAATACTTGCCATTACACCTAACAGTACGTACTACTAAATATTGGTTTATATAAAAACTATTATAGTTTATGTTAAATACAATTTTATTTAACAGATGAACTATATATTCATAGTGAATATACACTACCTCACTCTCGAGAATGTTGGATAACAGCAGCCATAATTTATCAAAATTTACTTGTTTGTGGAGATAGAGCAGGAAGTCTTCATATTTTTGAAATGCACGATCAGTCTTTAAACAAAGCAAATTTAAACAAAAATATCAGTAAACCAATACAAACTATTTATAAAGTTCACGGAAAAATAGGTGTTCAACTATGTGCTGTATTGAAAAAGAAATTGATAACAGCAGGACGAAATGGCATAATAAGATTTTATGATATTTTTATGATCGACAATAAGAGCTTCTTACGTACTTTGTATTGCATAAAAATGCCAATGGATTGGATTAGTAATGTATTAAATATTGGCGATGATGTTCTTATTACTGGATTTAAAGAAGTATATAATTATGTTTAATTTTATATAAAAAAAGAATACGTACAATAAATTAAAAGAACTTTTTGCAGGTTGAATTTATAATATACAGTTTGCATCATCAAAGAATAGCAGTAAAATATTCTTGTGGAGGTGGACACAGATCAGTGGATTGTCTGGTATTAAATGAAAATATTAAATTTGCATATATTAGAAATAAGCAAATTTATTTATCCAATCATCATTTAAATTCTCTCTTTTTATCTACTCCTACTATACTGGTATGTATTAAAAATACAGTGTAAGAATCGTAATCTATATTACAACACTTTTGCGTTATTTCAGAATGGTTCTCATGTCAAAGAAATTTACAATGTACAACCTATAATGAACTTGATCGATCAGAAACTTTATATATCTGGAGGTGAAGATTGTAAACTTCGTCTTACACATATTTATAAACCAGAATTAAAAAAAAAAGACTATACATTTCAAACATTAAGTATCATGGATGGACATATTTCAAGTATAAAGTCTATAGCTATTTTCAATTTAGAAAAGACAGAATTGACTAGCACATATTTAATTTTCTCATGCGGTGGCAGAGCTCAAATAAAATGTTGGCAAATGGATATTAGATGGGATGATGATGTGTTATCCAACGAAAGCGTTTCTTGCGTTGATTTAAATTCTCACATGTTATTTGGTCAAGATAAGAACCGTAGAAAACAATGGCAAAAAACAAAACAATCTTTTGCTATTGAACCTGAAACCCGTTATATGGATATTAAAGTCTATTGTCCTTCTTTGAAGTCAACTTATATATTTTTACTTATAGCCTGTGCTGATGGATATTTAAGGTGACGTATACATAACGATAAAAATGTTCTATTTTATTACATAATACACATTTATGATTATTTTATTTATTAATTTCTATTTTTATTTTTGTAGGATATTCATTTATAACATTTCTACAAAAGATATCCATCCTATATTATATACTAAATGTACCGCTCGTTGCATTTTAAAAGTTCATGTCTTAGAATTGAAAAAAATTATAATTATAATGACAATGTCAACTGATGGTATTGTACGTTATTTTAATTTTACTGACATTTTTTTGGAAGCATTTAAAAATATGATCTCAGGTAATTCTAATCTACAAAACATTGACATAATACCTTTCGCAATAATGCAGTTACATCAATCAGGAATAAATAGCTATGATTTGCAAACTATAACTGAAGATAAGTATCTTCTAGTTACCGGAGGCGATGACAATCTCCTCTGTCTTGTTTTATTTCAAATTTGTATTTTAAAAGACGGAACTATTTCTGTAGAAATACTGTCGAAACACAACATTTCGTCTGTACATTACGCACAAATTACAGGTCTGTAAAATGCAATTAGTATAATATTGCATTACATAAGAATATAGTACAATAGTATCATAATTTACTTTATTTACAGGTGTTAAGTTAGCAAATAACAAAATATTCAGTGTTGGTATAGATCAACAAGTTATTATACATACTTACTCCTATAACAATAATAAAATATTAGCCGAATTATTGTCTACTGAATTTACATCTGTATCAGATGTACAAGGAATGGTATTATCAACTTCTATAAAGTAAGATTTATATTTTTAATATTTTTTATAAGTATTTCTAACAAAATTAATAATTTAGTTTTAAAATAATAATATTATTTCAGGTCTAACGATATATTTTTATGTATATATGGAAATGGCTTTGAATTTTTATCTGTTTAAAATGATTCAAAATTTATATACATTTTGCAGTATACATATACCCTAAAAAAAAAAAAAATGTACAATTGTAATATAATATAAATATAAAATTTATTTTTAGATATATAAATTACCTTTTGTACATTCAAATATAATGTTATAAAAATTTCTGAAGAAATATTTAACACAATTGTCAAAAATAGGAAGAATTCTTTTTTTGTATGTAAATTCTTTGTATTTTATATGAAGTGTATACATGAGCGCTTACTTGACATCAAACGTAAGGTTTATGAACTAGCCTTAATGAATTGTTTTGGAACTACTGTCAGATCGTTAATAATTGTAAGATAATTATCATATTCATAAGAAAATATTTATGACTAAGTAAATTTTGGGAAAGTAAAATTTGATAAGAATGTCAAGTATTACAATTTCTGCAGTTCGGCCACGGACAAGTATTCTTGATAGATCATTGAGCAAAGGAAAAGGAGAGGTTAGCTTAAGTTGCTTTGCTCTTTTATTTTCAGAACTTGTACAATATTGTCAAAATCGAGTTTATACTGTACCAGAATTACAAAATAAGTAAGTTATCATTGTATGATTTTTATTTTCTAAGTAAATGTACAATTGAATTATTTGAATTGAAACAATTAGGTTAGCTGAAATAGGTGCCGAGATTGGACACAGAGTTACTGATCTTCTTGTTGTAAGAGAAAAAGGTGGGAAACGTGAAATTAAACTTTTAAATATATTACTGTTCATTAAAAGTACATTGTGGAAGTCATTATTTGGTCGTGAAGCTGATAAGTTAGAACATGCTAACGATGATGAACGGACATATTATATTATTGAAAAAGAAGCTTTGGTAAATAAATTTATCTCTGTTCCAAAAGATAAGGGAAGCTTAAATTGTGCATCTTTTATAGCTGGAATAGTAGAAGCTGTTCTTTGCGATTGTGGTTTTGTAAGTATAATATTAACAAGTATATTATTTTAAATGATATACATAAATAAAGTTACTTATTTTTTTTCATTGCAGCCAGCAAAAGTTACTGCGCATTGGCATAAGGGAACAACTTATATGGTAAAATTTGATGATGCAGTTATAGCGCGTGATAAACAACTTGAAGATCGATAATAAAAAAGATTATTTATACAATTAATTTTATTTTACTGTAATATGATATAATAATTACAGTAAACAGGTAAACATGTAAACATTATAGTTTCAATTATTTCATACGTACAATATTACATTTTTATTTTTATTATAATATTCTTTTCTCTCTCTCTCTCTCTACTGAACTGCATTACCTCAAAAGGCATTTTCTTTATTGGAATTTAAACATTCTATCTTGGTACGATACTTGACCTGTACGATAAAGCTTTTCCTTAGAAGCCTAGAAATAATAAATCAATTTGTGTAAAAAGAAGAAATATGGATTATTAACATTTAATACGTACCCTAGATGATTTTAAAATCATTGCAGTACTCCATATCAAACCTCCTGTCATAGCAACCATTAGGAAGGTATTAAAAAGAGTTGGTTTAAAAATATATTCTAGTTGTACTCTTGTAGCATAAAATCTTTGCCATCCTCTATCTAACTGTAATTTAATATATTTATTTCATAATATTGATCATAAATATAGGTACATTTCATTAAATAAATAATTATTTAATTTTTGTACTAGAAGATTATACTGAACAATCATTATAGAATATTATATAATACTTTTAATATGTTTCAGTAATAATGATAATAATACAAGTATGAAATTAAAAAATATATAAAATATATATATATATAAAATATAAATATATCTTTTCCAATCATCTATTGTAACTAAACGCGTTTTAATAATTATTTAAATACTTTTAAGAGTTGAATATTTTATAGGTTAGGTTAACCCATTGGAATTACGCACAATCGGATCAACTCGTCGAGGATCTTGCAATTCTCTTAAATATTCGTTTCTTAATTCTAAACGTCTGGCATATTTCCATTCTTTAACTTCACGTTCATCTGGAGAAATATCGTACACCTTGTTTCCAGACATGACCTTTTCCCGTGTACTCAATTTTTCGAGGATATATTCAAGTAAAACTTATATATAGTATGGTAACGATATACCCAGGGTTAACGGAGTTAAGATAGATTCGACTTATTGTGAGATATCATTTGTTTTCAAAACATTAAATTCACTAAGTTTAATACAATTATAAAAAAAAATAGTCAAAAAGTAAACATTATTGTTTATACACATATTATATATATTATTTTTATAAAACATTATCTCTTCGTAAATTTATTTGTTTTCCATGATTGTATTTAAATACAAATATAATAAGTTAATATCTTTACGAGGTAAATAATAAAAATATATAAAAAAGAAAAATAATAAATGAGCACATACGTCTGTTTGTTTCAATCATGTGATTTAATTGCGTCAATTTCTAGATGAATATAAAGATGTAAAAGATGAATGTAATTTTTATTCTTAGTAATATTTATTCCCTGATCGATATTACGTCATACAAAAGTACTTAAAATGTTTATTGGAATATTTTTCGATTATTAATATAATTGAAACACAACAAACTATAATAAAATAAACAATAGCATATATTCATATGGATAAATGACAAATCTATGAGAAAATCACAATGCCTATTGGTCATGGTCATGTTAATTAATTAATAAGATAAACAAAATGATTTTAGTTATTTTTGTGTTTCATTTAATAGGATTATGAATCATATATATGTGTTTTATATGTGTATAAAATAAACATGTACATTAATTTTAAAGAAATTTGAACTCTAACATCAAATTGACAATTGAAATATAGACAATTATATATATATATATATATATATATGTTATATGATATTTCAGATTATCTAATCACATGAGGAAAAGCAATGGAAAAAAAAAAATTCTCGAGCTTACATTTCAATAGATATCGTGTAATATAATGCGTAAAAGTGTTTCTAAGCAAAAGATAAAATCATCACATGTACTGTTGAACAAAGTAACATGAGGACAAAAAGCAATGAATCACGTGACGTAGGGGAGGGTTCGATATAATAACGTTGCGCCTTTCTTTTTCTTCATAAGCATTGAAATATTCAACGAGAACGTATCGTTTTAAATTCTTAGTGATTCTTTGTGTTATTGTGGTAAGTTATTTTAATTATATATGTATAGATATATGATACAAGTCATTGTTCAAATGTGAATCATACTAAATGTCCAATTTGACTATATCGTATGACTCATTAATATATTTTATGTGCAAGATAACAAATTACAATATTTTGTTTACGTTATTATTAATTTTATATTTTAACAGATGGCTTTGTCTTTTTATATTAGGATCTGTTGCTTCTCAAGTTGTTTCCTTTTTTTTTGTTTTGTTTGGATTTACATGTAATTGACCGGTAATTTTTTTCTTTGTTCTATCATATCAAATAAATATCGTATTGATGCATATAATTAATATTTAATAATTAAACTTATGATTCATTTTATAATAAATCGCATTATTATATAATTATTAGAGTTTATATTTTTGTGTACTAATTTATTAAAGAAACAAAACAAAATGGATGACGCAAAGCTTTCATATCTTGAATGATATGCAATGTGTTTTGTTTTTTGGGGTTTTTTTTTCTTTTAACTTGAACTCGATAATTCTTACTTAGTTAATTTTATTCGTAAATCGAGTTCATTATTTTAATTTGAAGAATTTTATTTATATCGTTATATAAATCCAGGAAGTAGATGGAAGAATTATGAATAAATCGTTTCTTCGTATGATTTAATGACTACAATCATAATCTACCATTGAACAAGTCAGAATCGTTTTCTCATCATATCAAATCTCTTGTGTATCCTAAATATTATTTAGCTTTATTAAAATTATTTATAATATTAATTATAATTAATTTAACATTTTGTATTTTCAGTTGAATTAATCTACAAACATGAAGATATTACTGATTTTCCTAATTTCGACAGTATTTGCTGCTCAAGCTATCTCATTTTTTGATCTTATCTTAGAAGAATGGACAACGTTTAAGGTAATTATAAACAAATTGAAGTTTATCTTTTTATTGTCTTTATTAACATTTTTTAACATGAAATTTGATCTTCGATAGCTTGAACACAAAAAAAATTATGAAACTAATTCTGAGGAAAAAGTCAGAATGAAAATATTCATGGATAACAAACATAAGATTGCGTTGCACAATCGTAAATTTGAACTTGGTGAAGTTACTTACAAATTAAAAATAAATAAGTTTGGTGATATGGTGAGTAAAGAAAATTGTTCAATTAAAGCATACATTGATATATTACATTTCTAATATTTTTATTTTATAGCTTCATTACGAGTACATGGAATCATTGAATGGTTTTAACAAATCAATAAATCATCAATTAAGAGAACAAAGAAAACCTATTGGTGCTTCATACATTGAACCAGCTAATGTTGAATTACCGCATTTTGTTGATTGGAGAGAAAAAGGTGCAGTTACTCCTGTTAAAGATCAAAAAGCTTGTGGTTCTTGTTGGGCATTTTCATCGGTATTTATTTATATTTTAAACAAATTAACTGATCTTTTTACTATAAATATCACTTCAGATATTTATTAATAATACAATTCTTATAGACAGGAGCATTGGAAGGACAAAATTTTAGAAAAACTGGTAATTTGGTGTCCTTAAGTGAACAGAACTTGATCGATTGTTCTGGAAAATATGGTAATAATGGATGCAGAGGTGGTCTTATGGATCAAGCATTCCAATATATTAAAGATAACCATGGCGTTGATACAGAACAAAGTTATCCTTATGAAGCAGAAAATGATAAGTGCAGGTAAGTAATATATTTTTGTTATTAATGGAACAAATTTTTAGATTAGAATATATGTATTATTTTGATTTATAGGTACAGTCCACGTAACAGTGGTGCCGTCGATGTTGGATATGTTGATATTCCAGAAGGAGACGAACAGAAGTTAAAATCTGCCGTTGCAACTATTGGACCAGTATCCATCGCTATTGACGCTTCTCACCAATCCTTCCAATTTTATTCTGAAGGTTCAGCATGTTTTTATATTTTTTTTATATTTTCTTAGATCCATTTACTATTATAATTTAATATTTTCGGCTTGTTAAATTTAGGAGTTTATTACGAACCTGATTGTTCCGATACACAGTTGGATCATGGAGTACTAATAGTAGGATATGGAACTGATGATGAAGGAGGAGATTATTGGTTAGTGAAAAATAGTTGGGACACAACTTGGGGTGATAAAGGATACATTAAAATGGCAAGAAATAAGAATAATCATTGCGGTGTGGCCTCAAGTGCCAGTTATCCGCTTGTTTAAAAACAAGAAGTACATTATGAAGTTAGTGTTGCTGGGAATCAAGTCTTCATGACAAATGTAAATAACTAAAAACAAAAACTATTGAAACTAAAGCATATAATTTTAGTGTTTAATGTACGTTTGTATTTGGAATTTGCATATTATTACCATTGTTTTTAATTTATATTTGAGCTATCTTTTTTTATATACATGCGAATAAAAAATGTATACTTGAAATTTAATTTTGAAAGGGTTATAATTTTAAGAAGTTTATACTTGGAATTGAAAGTTATAATAAATTATGCATACATATGCTTGCATAAATAATTATTTTTATTGAATTAAAATATGTGTAAACTATATATTTTATATTAATGTATATATGCGTATATGTGTGTTTATTTGTAATGAACATGTAAGCATGTAATGCAATAGAAATAATATTTAGAATAATGGTTTGAAGTTTTGAGCTGTTTTTACACGTAGCCTATTTTTTTTTAGCGTATTTATTTGTTTAAAAGTACAGTTTCGAAATTCGTATCGGTTTGACTATTGTTTTTAATTGCATATTATTGTCATCAGATGGTGCTGGTGTCACTCATTTTTTTTGTCATAGGTCAATTCTTTTCATTCTCGTTGTAAACAAGAAACTAAATGTTTGACGATACACGTTAAAATTTGACGAAGAATCAAAATGTCATGTTTATATCGATAAAAATGAATATGAATGGTCAAGACAGTAAATATAATAATATATAATCTATGTTACTCTATGATATATATTTAAATGTATTCACATTTTATTTTATATATTAAATTGTACCATATGTTTAGTGAATATAACCTATAAAAGGTGGGAGAAAAAGATAGGAGAGAGTCAAATATTTAAATAATTAAATATGTTTATAAATGTGTTAACTTAAATTAAAGAGTGAAGAATATAATCGTGTAATTATTGTAAAATGTTTCTTTGTGTAGACGTAGGAAATGTTATATACAGTTGAAAGGATTTGTTTATGATTGTTTTTGTAAACATCCAACGCAATGGGAGAAATTAATGTATGCTTTCAAATAGACACTGACAATCGTGAACATTTCTCATCTGCAATTGCATTTCAAACTTTTCGAAAGCAAAGAGACACGTTTTATGAAATTTTGAGGATATGGGAGCAAAACCATTTGGTACCAGGATGGGCTTTCCAGGTAGCTTTGGTAGGAAAGATTCGATCTGTGCTCACCCAGCATAGTGATGCTACGAATTATTCTCACTTTGCAAGATTATTTAAATCTCAACTTCTCATATCTTGTATACAAAAAGGTCAACAAGTAAGTTAATTATATACTTTAAATTATTATAATTTATGTATATTGTAAACAACAAACTTTTTGTTTTCAGGAAGAAATTGTTGACGACGATAATATTCTTAAAACATTAAAACACATTGATCCACAAAAATTGACACAGCTTAGAAAAAGATTGGTTACTCCTTTATCATCTCAGAATGATGTTCGCGTTCCATCTTTTCCTGGTACTCAAGAATTTTTTAGAGATTTTATATTGTATGCATTTAATCCAATATTTTATACACATTTAGAAAATTGTTTAGTACATGAAATTATAGAGTTAAACAAGACTCAGTTTACTAGCAGCGAAATAGAAGATTCAGGTATTTTTTATGCATAAATTAATAAATTAATATAAATTACTATCTCTCTCTCTCTCTCTCTCTTTCTCTCTATATATTAATAATAAATATTAATAGAAATAAATTCGATACCTTTTAAAAACAAATTTATTATTTATTTATGGTACCGAATTAATTTCTATTCCTTTTTATTTGTATTTTAGAAACTATAGTGGATGAGCAAACAAAACATACTTTTATCACTTGTCTAACAAGTTTAAGACTACTTGCTAAAATGTTGGGATTACTTATATCTTTACCTTATAAATTAGAATCATGCACTAATAAAGAAATAATAACAGCACAAATTGAAATTAGAAATAGTGTAAGTAATAAATTAAATATTAATTAATTATAAGTATAAATATATGAAATATTACAAAAATTTAATATCCGTAGGTTGTACCATCGTTAAATTTACAATCTTGTCTTCACAATGCAATTATGGAAGGAAAAATGTCTTTGAGTATTCCTTGGATAGTAAAGTACCTAGCAATGATGGATATAGTGTCTCTTCGATTAACGTATTACAAACCAGTCTTAGAATTACTGTATTATATCTACAGGAGCATCAATACTTATGATTTTGCTTCTTCTGACAGTGTTATGTCTCAAAAAACAGCAATTTTACTTAAATCTACGTTGAAATGGTTTTTCGAGTTACCAAATTTTCCTAAAGATTTTTGTTCTACTTGGCAAGAAATATATGAAACGAAAGAATTAAAAACACAGCGGCGATTTGATAAAATGTTAGCACAAACGTATGAAATATCGTCTGTGGAATCTGTTGATTCTGTTACACCTGATAAATATTGTTTAGATAAATTAGATATAATAGATGATGGGGTTCTTGGTAAATGTTGTCCTATAATTGACTTAAAACTACAAACTGTGTCAAAAAAAAATGTAAAACATAATGCGCGAGGTCCAAACAAACATATAACACCAATATCTAGTCAACTTCAAAAATTTGGGGCCAATAGTAGGAGACATTTAGAGGTAATTCAGATTATATATTATAACTTTGGTATTATTATTACAATTTTCAATACAGTTGCAGTTAGAAGAAGCTTTTTTCCACGGCCAACCAACTTCAACTCGGAAAACAGTTGATTTTGTCTTCGAAAGAGTTGCGTCAACTTGTGTTAAACATATTTGTAATACTTTACTGGCATCCGCGAGAGAAACGAATTTAGATGTTTTTAGAGAAATTATGAAAAAAAAGTACAAAGGAAAACATAAAGAAACGCATCCTATAACAAACGGTAATAATAATACAGAGATTAACGAATTAAAGGTGAATTTTTTTTTGTTTTCTTTACTTCGCATGATTTAAATCGTATTGTTATATAATTTTTTGTTTTAAATCATTTTTCTACTCTCTATTTTAGTCGTTATTGACAAAGGAAATGTCTATGTTGGCTAGTACTGCTTCAAAAGATTTGAAAGAACAGTGTGATAGAATTATTCCACAATTCTGCGAAAGTCGAATTGTGAAATCTATTGAATCACTTTTAGCAGAAGATTCTTTAGTGCCTGTTAAAGAAATGTGTATAAAAATAGCTTACAGAGTAGCAATGGAACGTATAAATCAATGGATACAGTCTCACATTGTTGGTGGTTCATTGTTTCATAAAGACATGGATTTAGAAATTAATAGGTTTATTAGAAATAATAATACTTTATCTGTAACCCAAGAAAAAGTCCATAATCCAGCTGCACCCAATCCGAGCGATGTTATACATGAACTTAGAGTATGTTTTGTTTATATTTCTTTTTCTTTTTTTAATAGTTTAATATGCAAATGAGTAAATTAACAATGTTTTATTTCTTTTTTCAGTTACAAATATGGGACATTATGGATAATAATCGGAAAAATGTAACTCTAACTTCTGTGACAACAATATTGAATAAAATGTATCAAATTTTGAATGAAAGAGCTGATCTGGTTCTAGGACCGGAAAAAATCTTGTATTTATTGAGCGTTGATTTTTCCTTGTTTTTAAGTAAGATTAAATTGATTAATAATGTTAAAAGTATAATGTAATGTTCTTTAATATGTTATGTTTATTTTTAGTTGCACATAGAATGGATCTATTTACACGGGATATTCAAGACCTGATAATTAAGATATGGACTATAGATAATTTTAAGATATTTGAAGCGGATACTCCTATGTTAAGATTGTTGAGCCCAAGAAACGTTATGTTACTTGCACAACCTGAAACTGATGGAACATGGTTGATGTATGGACAATTTTTAAGAAGATTATTGGAGGAAAGTGTCCTTGATATTGAATTTTTGAGCGATCAGTACGTGGCATTATTTAGGCACGATTGGCCTGTAGTAAGTTTAACAATTTTCTACATGAATTTTATTTTAAATTCTTCCTATTTAATTATATAATATCATGTTTTTGTGTTACAGCCTATATTAAAACATTTATCAAAGTGCCTTTACGAAAGTATTGCGGGTTATAAGTCGACTGATGAGAAAACAGAAAAAATTAGATATTTGCTCGGGTGGATAGCAGAGACCTGTCGTGAAATAGAAATTGGAGATGATTTCTTATAGTTTAATTTTTTTTCAATATATATATATATATATTCTATTGATATATTTTAAATTCTTAGCCTGTTAAAAAAGAAGTTCTGTAAATTATAGGAATTTTATAAATGTACATTGTTTATTGTCATGACAACAGGAAGAAAATTATGTTTCTACTGTTTATTCTTATTTTCATGAGAGGAATACTTCTCATTTTGTATCTATACTTGTAAACAAATTTACGAAGTATGTTGTAAATCAATTTATTTGGAAATTCATTCTATTTGAAATGGGGCTGTATATTATTGCACCATTATCTATTTTATAAGAAAAACTGTGCTACGTATTTTAAAATAAAAATGTTATATTTTTCTTTTACGTCATCTCGTATTTTATTCTATTGTAAATTTGCACGAATTGCAAATAATAAGACTGATGACAAAATCGAAAATATTATGAAAATAGTATTGTTAGTAAATTGTAAAAATTTGTTGAGAAATAATAGGAAAATGATTAATCAAAAAGAGAAAGAAATCAAAAATAGTTTGAATTCACTAATATATTTCAAAATTTTGGCGGGATGATGAAGACTAAATACAGACTGTAGATAGCGCCACTATCGCGGACAGTCCCACCCCCTCGAATTAAAAAATATAAATAAAACTTCTAAAGTAGATATTTTTTTGTTTTCAAATGAAGTTTATTATCTTATCATATATAATTTCAATTATAAAAATATTCACTTATAATATAATGCGCATTTTAAAGAGCAAAAAGGATTGCGTCACAACTGCCGTCTGGTGGATATAAATAAACTATAATCAGTACATTTTTTTTCAGTATGCCAAATATCAGAAACCACCCCTATTTCGATTCCGGGGTGCATTATTGGCGGTAACCGGCTCGAACGTGATTGGTTGGAACATGCACGCCATGTCAGTACGGTGAGCAAAGTAGGAACAAAAAGTGGCGGTCAGTCGTGAACCGCGCGTCGTACGGATCGGAACTAGACACAGTTAACTCTTAATTAATTTACTATAATATCATCTTCGATTAATAATACAAAATCATTGACATATTAGATCAAAATAAAAATAACGATACGGGACTCGTATACGATAAATACGATCAAATAATTCATAAAAATGACATTTATCAAGACATTTTGTGACAAATAGAATAGCAATAGAATTTGAATGTGTTCGATAGAAACAATTGAATTGGGGTGCATTTTTATTACTTTTCATTTACACGAAAGGGTGATTGTTCGTAATATATATTTTTTTTTTTTAACAAGAGGATAGATATACGCGTTTGAAGAAGGTTCAATATGATGTGCGCGCAATAAACTCAAGCGGTTCAACAACACGTGCTCGCACGTACACGTGGACTTATCGAAATGTGAGAGAAAAGGGGATAAGAGGAATTTGATTGTTGTTGGGTGCTGTCGATGCAACGTCAAACATTTGTGATTATCGTTAGGTAAGCGAGAGAGAAAAAAAAATGATTAAACATAAAACGAGACGAAAGTCCAAGTCCCTATGTATTCCCTTTAATTGGGAATATAGTGGGATAGTAAAAAAAAAAAATAAAAAAAGCTAGAACAAAAATCAATCCGATGCGTTTGATATCGAAATAACATGGCAGTACTTTCGTATTGATTTATATTTTTATTTTCTTTTTTCTTTTTTATTAATTCCCTTGCACTCGAAAAAAAAAAAGAAAAGATTTTTTTTATTTAAATTATACGATTATTATAGATAGACAATTGTTTCTTAGAAAAATTTAATTGCATAAATTTATTAAAATTTTGCTTTTGATTATTATTTTACGAATTTTTTTAAATATGATTTATATTTAAATAAAAATAATGGCGCCGTATCGAAGTCCTCAAATTTATAGATAAATTTCAAATGGCATCATTTCAGAAATAGGAAACACTCCTGCGAATGTTTCAATATCCTTCGACTTTACGTACCAAATCTAAATTTGAAGTTTTATTATTTTTTTTGTTTGCATTGACGAATGTTTCGTTTTAATATTTATTGGAGGAAAGTATTATTTCGTAGGGAAAGTTTAAGGATTTAAACGAGTACATATTTACTTACTTAAGTAAGTAAGTTTATACTAAGTAAACTGGTTGATGATATAATTTAATGTAACTTACTTGAATGATGTTCGGAGGAAGCTTTTTATTTCCTTTCAAACAAGCTTCAGAGACGAGTTTAACGAGCTTGAAAAAAGAAAAAAAAAAAAAAACAATTTTCAAATCGATTTTAATGTTTGCCGATTGATTGAAGTTTTGCATTAGGTGAATGAAAGGGAAAAATAAAAAAAAAAACAAAAGAAGGGGGTAGAAAAGGCGGGAAAAGGAAAAAGGAAGAGTGCATCGTTCCGAACTGCGCGTTCTCGTGAATTGAACTGGAAGCCAAACACTGTTAGGGTTACAAAAGTGTAAACGATTATCGAATTGGTGTGTGACGAAAAAAAAGAATAACGTTAAAGCGAGTGTTAGGGTTACGTACATATACATACATACACGTACACGTACACGTATGTATTTAAGTATGCAAATGAAAGTGTAAATGTCCTGAAAGAAACGACCCTTATCGTTCAAATGCCTTTTTTCTCTCCCTTTTGCAGATTTTCGAAGCTGCTTATCTAAGATTTCATTCGGTTATCACATCTTATCATTTAATAACATTTCTCTTATCTTCAAAATATAAAAATAATAGAAATATAATTACATTTGATATAAGCAAACAAATATATAATATTATTTTGATCTAAGCACGCAAAGAAAAATGTTGCGTGTAGATACGGTTGTGGTTGTAGTTTAGAAAAGTTCTTTTTTTCTTGTTTTTTTTGAGTATATAAAAATGTCTCTCGTGTCTCGTAAATATATTTGTTTCTTTTAACTTTGTTATATATATATATATAGTTGTTGGTATTTATGGGATTCTTTGTTAAAAAAATATAACAGAAATAATATAAAATATAATATATAAATATAAAATAATATAAAAAAATATAACAGTATAATATGTTTTCCATTCATTTTTCTATTCAACTTTTAATTTTTTTTTTCCCCGAAAATATATAATTTTCTTTTATCTCGGACAGTATTCTTTAGTAGAATTTTATTACGAGAGAGAGAGTCATTCAATTTTAGATTTCGTTTATACGCATTGGTTTTGCGTGTCGTCGTAGTCATAGTTTTCGGATTTTGGCATCGAATCAACTTATTTCTTAGTGAACAATTTCTAAAGGAATGCTTATATTTCGAAAATTGCAATCAAATCTGTATGTTCCGTACCTCGTTTGACATTTTTTTTGTTTTCGTGTGCTTTCACATTTGCAAAACATTAAGTTTGAAAATAAGTTTCATCGTACGTTTCGTGTTGTTTCACGTGATATTATTTGTCTCACGTATTTAATTTGCATCACGTATAAAATCGAGAAAGTTATGACACGTTTTTATTCTTTACATTGGAAGGAAAATATCTTTTCAAGATAAAGAAAAATAGAAATAGAGAATTACGAAATGAATAATATTTTTCGAAATATCAACTTTCTCAAAGAATCATATATGCAGTATGATTCCTGATGATAAAACTTCCAACCAACCAACGAACCAACCAACCAACCAAACCATATCACAAGTTTTAAAAAGCTTGACAACATTTTTCTCAATCGTTTTATGCAACCAAATCCGAATATATATTTTTTGTAACACGTATATAAAATATCATTACGATAATAATTCCAACGAGTTATATGGTACTTAACAAAAGTTATCGCTACTCTCCTGTGATAATATAAACTTAAACAAGAGTTTACATGACTTTTTTTTGTACAACACTTCGAAGTAATACAAAATAACGTTTGACAATGTATTTTCGTGTTTCCTTTTTAAAGTATTTCCTACATACACATTGCATACATTTTTATGCAATTGTAACAATCGTGTAAATGAACTTTAACAACAATGTAAGATTTGATTGTTAAAATGAATGAATAACTGTCGTGCCAATGTATTAATATGTTTAAATTATTCTTTTATAATTATTTAATTAAAGTGTTCCATTTTTCTTTTTTTTTTTTTAAAAAGAATCTCTTTAAAAGAAATTAATAACGCACAGAACGTGACGTAAAAAATATATATGTGTTTCGAAATATATATGTAATGTTATTTTGAAAGAATTTATATTATATAACTTATAAATCGTTCTAAATGATTATTTTCAACATACAAATGTTATTGCATTATTTTCTCACGAACTCGCGAATGTAAGGTTGGTTTCTCTAGGCAAATTACTTCGAAGAGAAAATCCCTTACAAATTAATTACTTTCCTCACTTTGCCAAGGTAATGTAAGTGTTATCACTTGGTAACTTATTACAAATTTAACGTGGCCCAACATATTAAAGTTCAAAATTACTTTTTTAATACTTGTATCTTAACTCACTCATATATATATATATTTTCGTTTGTTAAGTAATAATATAATTATTAAAAAAAAAAAACTAAAAAAATTTGAGTTATTGATTGAATTGAAGCTTTTCTTTTTAGAATTGTATTTCAACGTGGTTTTCATAGGGGTTTAATGGAACCACGATTTGAACTTAACTCGTTTGTCGTTTACCATCTTAAAAGCGGAACTATTCGTCGAACGATTGACCGAGAAAGTGAAAAAGAAAAAGAGAGAGAATGAAAATGAGAGATATAGATAGAATGAAAATAAAAGAAATAAAGCTGAAGAGTGGATTCTAAATGGACGAATAAGGTCGTGCTTGATATCGATCGTAAGCATCGTAGGGTGCTAAGATACTCTTTGATCAATTAATGTTCCGATAGTATAGCAATGAATAGAAACTTTAATCTTTCTTTTAGTTATCTAATAGTATTACATTTTTTTATCTAAGAATTATAACTAAACATTTTTCATTATAATATAACATTTTTTATTATATATATTTGTTTTTTTTTCAATTATGAAACATTTTAAATTATGTTTAATAGATTTCGGTTCGTTCAAATTTGATAACGAATCTGGTTGTTAATATTGAAAGTAGCCTAACTCCATTCTTGGTAATAAAACGCATATTATTCATTTAATAATTGTCATTGTTTTAATAGGAACTGTAAATTGAAGACCTTTAGATACACTTAAGCAGCATAACTCATTGGTATTCTGTACGTAATATATTTTTAAATTCATTGAAACGTAAAACTTTAAATAGGCCATTTTCAAAATAAACGGTTCATATGCTTTCTTACATTTTCTTGTTATTTTTGTTGAAATAACTGGTATCTATCTCATCAGTTAAAATAAGTAGCGTTAGAAAATCATAGAAAATATTGTTAGTAAAAGCAAAGTAAAGTAAAGTAAAGTAAAGTAATAGAGAAATGTTAGTACGTGTATTTTAGTTTCTAACAGAAGTTTTAGCAAGCAAGCTCGCTTGTTGATGCTCGTAAATTTCGATTAGCGGTAAAAGCAATTAGGTCGTCGGTACCATCTTTTCCTTGGTATACGATGATGTCTATAGAAAATGTAACGCAATAGTATTCGTTATTTTATCATATTTTCAGCTACGTCAGCGTTAGATTTCTACGAGAAAAATTGGAAGTAAAGGAAGCGTTATATATATATCGATTTCCTTCCCTTTTTCAAATACATGTCTATATGTATGATATATATATATATAATACTTATTTATATATAACATAGTTTTATGTATACTTATACTTATTTATTTCTAATCTATAGTAAAATATATCTATATCGAACATATCAATTTTTTTTTTCAATCGAATAACTACTTATGATTCTAATAATTATTCTATTCGATCAGAAATTTGTTTCAGATTTAATTAATCTAATTTCAAGTAACATACAGTTATCTATATTTATTAGATTTTTTTCAGAAGACTCGTGTGTACATTAAAAGAAAGAATGCAAGAGTAAAATACATTTCTTTGACTGTTATTCTTCAATATCTTAATGGAAAGAAAAGATTGGTTGTTTTCATATATTATTTCAATACAATATTACAAACGTTTGTTCTTTTTTTAATAGTAATATTAAATTTCTTGATCGTTGCAAATGAAAATCGAGAAACGTTGTATCAGAAAACTCATTAAAAGTATTTTATTCAGTATCAATTAACCATAAAGGAAAATATTCATTTCAGAGAGATAAATATTGAGATAGAAAGGTAGGATCTTTCCCTTTCCCTTTCCCTTTACCCTCGAATATCAAATGTTACCTAACCACATTTGATTAACCATTAATTTCTACCGCTTCATTCCGTTTCATTTGATATTTTCGTTCAGTAAAATGATGCTGCTGCTCTTGACCGCAAACGATAAAGTTCAATGGGGTGGGTGGTGGGATCAAGTTGTTGAAATATTGAAGGAATAATTTAACCTTCCTTCTTGACAATTTTCTTTACCAATTTCTTTTTTTTTTTTAAATTGAAGCAGAGGAAGAAAGAAAGAATGAAAGAAAGAGGGATTACGTTGACGGTTGTTTTGTTAGCTTCTGGAACAAAAAAAAGGAAAAAAATTAAAAATAAGAAATGAAAAAGAAAAGTTTTAATTGAGTTGACCGATTTGAAGTATCGCAGGAATGCCAGAGGGTCTTTTCCAAGTCCGCGGAATGGTTCAGTAACTTTAGTAGTAGAACAAAAAAAATCTTGTTTCTGTTATATGAATACGATAATTTTGTTGTTGGTTGTTTTTTAAACTAATATTGAAGTACCTGAGTTCTAAGTGATATTACTTAGTGATTTTGTTTTTCTTTTTCTTTTAACTTCAGATGGGGTAAAGTATCGTTAATCAAACACGATGACGTTTTATTACATTTCAGAAGAATTTAAAAAAGAAAAATTGGCATTAACGATATATCTTATGTTTTCTATTTAATATCTGCTTCTTTATCTTACGATATTATATTAACAACATAGTTTCAATGCGAATAATCAAGCAGTATACATATAACAACATGTTAACTCAATAATACAATCATTTCCCAACGTTCTATGTCTCAATTCTCATGTTAATTCCCAAGTGTTTAATCTCGCATGACTTATTGTTTAATTGCAATGCAATGATTCGTTTAAAAGATAGTTAGATATTATTATCTTTGCAGAAAAAATGCGAGTTAATTATCTATATTTCTATTTATATCATTTTCACATACATTTGACGACATATTATACGTTTGAAATTATTAAATATTAAGATTATCTTAAATAGAATTAAAATGATAAATGTGAAATAATTTTTTCAATGAAATATTATTCCCTTTTTTTTTTTTTCAGTGATACAAGAACAAACAAACAAACAATCAAACAAGTGGAGAGGGATACAAAATGGAGAATCTTTATACCGGTGCAATTCATGGATTTCATCAACCCAATGGTGGTATGATAGCAAATGGTTTTTCTACGGGAATTGCCAGTTCCTTCGATCAGGATGGTGTTTTGAGTCTAATCGTCGTTCTAGGAGGAAGTCTTTCTTTGGTTGCACTCGTTTTTGCATTCATAACTTATAGGTAAGCATTGTTTTGAATACTTTTCATTCAATTATTATTACTATGTAAATGAATCTATATAAAAAATTGTTAATTAAATCGAACACAATTAATGAACTAGTTAATTCTACATTTGTTTTTATCTTTAAATCATATATATCTCGAACAATTAGAAAATTAAGATAATATTCTTCGTTAAAAATGTTTTATGAAACATATTTGGATTCTACGATTAAAAATATACTTGAKTGATTAATATGATAGAATAAATGAAAATGATTTACGTTATAGTTACACGTGTTCTTTGAAGTTTTTTT
>NW_014569944.1:35080-41088 GCF_001313835.1 Polistes canadensis
ATCTTATTTTTATCTTTCGAAAGGATAGACATTAAATTAAGATAACATTCTTCGTTAAAAATGTTTTATGAAACATTTGGATTCTACGATTAAAAGTATACTTAGATAGAGTTACTTTATAGTTAAACCTGCTCTTTGAAGTTTTTTTTTATTAATGATTATCAAAAATAGAATGACAGGATTTTTCTATGCGTTCGCGTTCGCGTGTGTGTGTTTTTTAAAATCTTATTTTTATCTTTCTAAAGGTTAGACATTATGAAATAAATTTCATTTCATTTCATTTCATTTCATTTCATTTCATTTCATTTCATTTTATTTTATTTCATTTCATTTTATTACTTATCTTCTTTACTTTTTAGTATTTATTTTTTCCTCAACCTTATTTGAAATAAAATTTATTTCACATTGGTCTTTGAGGTGGTTGCTCAGTTTAACACTTCGTCGTTGGTTGCGTTAAACAGTAAAAGAAGTAACGTCGAGTGCAAACCAGCTTTATGATCGAGTACCTATTGCGGAAATTGGTGGAAATAGAGAACCGCACCCTCTGTTCTTTTCCGATCGATCATCATCACTTTCAGTACAACGCGTTCCTTTCCTTTCGAATGAGAAATCAAAATTCAACGACCAATTTCTTTTTCCAAAGGTGCCGAATGCAACTGGCAAGATGAGTTTCCTTCTCCCCACTCCCCCTTCCCCCTGCCTGCCTGTTGATTTTTTCAATACAAACACATTTCATAGTTATTGCTTTACTTACACACTTTATATATAAAATAAATATTAAATTTAAGTCCTCTGTATACGTGTATGTTTGAATGATAACGAAATTATAATTTTCAGTGAGTTATGTAACATAAATTGTTATAGTAATCATGTTCAATGGTGATATTCAATTTTATTAGAACATTTTCTAAAATTATTATTCGTATTGGGTGCATTAATATAGAAAATTATTATATATATATATAATTAATAATAATAAAATAAATAATAAAATAATTAATAATAATATAATAAAATAAATAATAATTAATAAAATAATAAAATAAATAATATAATATATTATTATACGTTGCACCATTTAATGATTAATTTTCGTTGAAATTTTTCGTACGAGTTACGCGATAATATTTGGACTCGTGAATATTTTTTTATCATCATTATCATCATCATTATTATTATTATTTTTCTCGCCTTTTTAACAAAAAGAAAACGTGATTATAGTTGCAAATATCATGTTAACATTTTAACGAAAATTACGAAGTAGGTGAAATGGTATTTGTCGAATAATACCAGTCGTGATTTTGCACCGAATTTCTAAACGGGGTCGGCACATAATTCATAACAGTAAGTTGTCCCAGACACTTTCTTGACCTCACTGAAGATAAGTCCGAAATTAATGCATTCATCGTAAATTTACTATTCGTATATAATATTCGTACATTTGCATTGTTTATTATCTTGATTGTTTTGTGCGTTAATTAATTCCTCGTATTAAAACATTAGTAGAATTATTTATATTCATAGCTTTAAACAGAAATTAAATGACTCTACAATGTTACATAATAATAATAATAATAATAATAATTAATTGAATGTAGGTTACGATTACGCGTATTTTGGCACGTGCAGAATAAAGCTATTGGAATAAATAAATGTGTATGGAATATTTTAACTTTATTATACAGTGCATTATATTTAATTAATTTAAAATCATTTTGGAAAATTTGTATCGTTACGATCAGCGTGTTACATCTGCATATTTTCCAACATCATTTTTTTTCAATAATACAATACTTTGCATTAGTATAATAAATACAATTTTGTAATTGTATAAATTAATCATTTAATCAATAACCATCACGTTATTAAAATATATCTCTGAGACAATGACACGTTTATTAATGCTTGTATTATTAAATTTAAAAAACTTAATTAGTATCTATATATTAACATAAAACACGATTCAATAATTGTTATAGTAAATCTCGAAATTCGGATGAATATTTTCAAACGAATTATAATAATCGTCTCGTGGAGTATCTGAATGATTGTGTAAATTTAAATTGTTATTTTAATTGTACAATCGTACTTTCAATTAGCCAATCGATAAAAGTCGAATATTTAATTGTACACATAACGAGATTTCATTTATTATTTGTTTGTTTCTTCCAACAAAAAAAAAAAGAAATGATTGCTTTAGAAAAATAAGAATAAAAAATATAATGGAAAATTAAGTTATAATATGGTGACTCGTTATACGAAAGCTTTTCAACGGGTATCGTTAAAAAGGGTGAGTGTGCAACAACGTGTATGATGTGTCGATAGTATGTGTGCGAGCTTGCATAGCACCTCCCCATCCAGGTGCAACGACATTTTGGCAGTTAATTGCATTAGAGGTACCACGAACTGCCACTGTCACTTAAATGTAGTAGTAACCCATAGGGTAGTGCAGCTGCACCATCATTCTCTTTCCTAATAACTCATAATTAAATCACTATATTGTATCGATCTAACATATTGGCTAATTTATTAGCCTAATTAATAACCTATTCGAAACGTTTGACCATCTGATTTTTGTTCTCTCATTTTTTTTGTTACATTTATCATTTATAAAAATAATTTTTTCGCATTGAATTATTTAATTTTTTAATTATTAAATATTTTAATATATAATATTAAATTTCTTGCCATTTTCTTTTTTTTAGTAGTTTATTAGTTATAATTTTTGTTTGTTATTATTTTATTTTTGTTATATGCTACGTAAAGAAACAATTAACGTTAGACAATCAATTAATAAAAATCATTACAATCCAATTAATTAATCCTGTTTTAATTAACTAATTCCTATAATCGATCAGTCAAATTAAAACATGAGAATAAAACAAAATAAATTTATTTAGTATTAAAAAAAAAAGATAGAACGAAATTCAATAAAATCAAATTAAATGAAAAATATTATGCACGTGAAAAAAATTTTACTATACGTGTGTGTGAAAATATTTCGTATATAAAGATTTTGTCTGAAAATAATGAAAAAACTTGTAGAACAATTTGATGATGATTATTAGCATGAATATGCTAACACACACATACTTCCATTTCAAAATCAACACGTACTTTTCGTACAATCCGATAGTTTGAAGGAAACAATTCTAAAACGTAGAGAATATTAATTATATGTATTCGCAAACAACATTGTTCACTCGTAGTTAGATTCCATATTATATTCGATCAATACTTCGTTGATACTGTTGTCAGAAATACGATTAAATTAATTGATCATTCGTGTAACATAGTTAATCCGGGCTCGTGATCGAACTTACCAAGTATTCCATTGAATTCTACAGTATCTAAACTCTCGATTTGAATTTTGGTTTAATTATAGTTACTATTATATATATATATATTCAAATCTCTATCGATTTATTAAATGTCAAATTGGTGTAATGTTAATTAAACTAAATACTGAATTTATTTTCTTCAAAAAAGTCATTGAAGAACCCCCCTCCAATTGTTAAATAATATTTGACGAATTTTCTATTAACAATCGGTGTCGCGTGGATTATTATTTATTTTTTTCGTTACATTTTTAAATTTTTCTCCTACGTAAACTTTTGACTCATAATTTCTTTTTATTCGATATCTTTTTCTTCTTCTTCTTCTTCTTTTGCACTTAACACGGTTCACGTAGGAAAAACCACGAGAAACGATGGAGAGTAATGGCTTTAAAAACCTCCATGGATGAGTTGGGGGGTGAGGAGGGGGGAGTGTTAAGGAAGAAAAGGACTGGTAAAGGATATGGGGTTGTCTTTTTCGAAACGAAAAGAACCGAAGGAAAAGGATTTCTGTCATTCGTAAGAGTAAGCAGCTTATAGGAGTGATGGTGCTGTGCTGCGTCGACATTTTGATGGCTTTTAAAGTATGAGGACATTGAAAACAACCGATATAAACGTTTCGAGATACATAAAATAAAAGTATCTTTATTATTTCTAAAATGTGAATGAAATAAAATGATCAACGGAACAATTTTTATGCGTCGAATACTTAAGATTAATCAACTTCGTAAATTTTTACTACTACTACTTCTTCTTCTTTCTTTCTTTTCATTTGATTTGATTTTATTTTCTTCCTTTTTCTTTTTTATTTTTACAAGAGAAAGTCATTAGATCCACAAGCTCTTACCTTTTCCCTGGTTTCTTTCAACGAATAATAGTGACTTTTTAAAAGTAAAGAATACTGTTGCACTTACTCTATTCTTTTAATCTAGTTTATTTCAGTTAGATAAAAACATAACTTTCATTCCTAAATTTCGATATAAAAATCTATCGTTTTATTTAATTACAAATTTATTAAAATATATAAATAATACAATTCTCTAATATTTATAACGAATATTGTAGCTATGATTTAAAAGAATAACCTGTAAAAAAAGAAAATATTATTAAAAATGCAATGTAATGAATCGAAAATGCAATCTGTTTTGTATATTGCATATTTAATTTCAAACAATTTTCGACTACTCCCACCACTGGTATCTGTAAATATATAAAAGTTATTAAACAAAAACATTATAAAGTAATTAGTTTCTGTATATTAATTGGATAAAAGGAACCAAGGAGAAAGGAATAAGGATTTGATATTAATTAGGATGTTAAAAGAAACTAATTACAATTWTAATGTTTATGGTAAGCGGTCTTTGGCTGAAATTTTACTTGCAATGGAATGTTTAGCATATGAAATATGTTAAACATTATACTGAAAGTAAAATATCATTGCCCAGGTCTAACCACGAGGAGGTAACCGCTTCTGAAGACCCACGAGGGATGTGCATCCTGAAGATGTCCACATCCGAATTAAATTGAAACCAAAGAAAATGATAACACCGAGAACAGTTTTTAATGAGCCCCACTCTTAGGCCCCATCCTAACAGTTTAATTCAATGAATTCTTACAATTAATTACTATCGAAATTGAAGAGAAAAGTTTGAAAACTGAATGAGAAAATGAAAACGAAGAGTGCATCTGAAAACAATTCAAGTTACATCAATGATTTTATTGAAAATTAATACACTTTAATATAATTTTAATATATGCACATACGGAAATTACAATTTAGGAATATTTTATAATTATTAATTTTCAATCTGCCTAAAATATAGTATAATAAAAATAAATGTACATAATTTATTGTGCATATCTGTAAAAAAAAAAAAGAAAAGAAAGTGCATTAAAAATAACTATCCTACATATGTGATGCTACCTGAAAAACAATAAAATCATTTATTTATAAAAATAATTATTTCATACTAACATTTACCAAAACTCAGTCCTATTCTGTTCATCTTTTAATCCATTTTACCTTTCATCTTGGACGATATTGTTACATAAAACAATAAACTAATTAGAAATATTCACACACATTTACTTATAGAAATAATTATTTTCTACTACCATTTTTACCATAACTCTGTCCACTAATGATCATCTTATAATCCATTTCCCCTTCCTCTTGGACGGAATAGTTATATGAAACAATAAACTGATTAAAAATATTCATCTACTCATAGAAATCATTATTTTCTGCTATCATTTACCATAACTCTGATCACTTATGGTCATCTTCTAATCAACTTCCCCTTCTTCTTGGACGAAATGGTTATATGAAACAATAAACTGATTAAAAATATTCATCTACTTATAGAAATAATTATTTTCTGCTACCGTTTACCATAACTCTGATCACTTCTGGTCATCTTCTAATCAACTTCCCCTTCCTCTTAGACGAAAATGGTTCTATGAAACAATAAACTGATTAATAAAAGTTCATTTACTTATAAAAATAATGATATTCTACTACTGTTTACCATAACTTAGTCCTTTTTTGGTTCGTTTCCTCCTTCTCTTGGACRGAGTTTGGCATCCTAGTTCATCCTGCTTAGATAATATTAAAAGGAATAGAAAAAGGATAGGGAAAAGTAGACTTTTAAGGTGGAACTTTTCACGATTTTT
>NW_014569944.1:42692-43362 GCF_001313835.1 Polistes canadensis
TTAATTGAATTAAATAGAAATTAAGATTATAACGTTCTGATTTTACATTTTTTTATTTTCATGTAATTGTTTAAATAAATGTAAATTTGGTTTAACGTTTCTGTGTAGTGCTGACTTTGGAGGGGGAATTTTTCATCGAAAAAAGTATCATATCGAAATCATTTAATATTTAAAAAATGTTAATAAGTATGTAATGCTTATACTAGTACATATATGTTTAAACAATGTGAAATATAAAAAGAGTGTATTAGATTATTTAAATAATTGTTAAATAATCAATGGAAATGTWTATTGTAACGTAAAATTAAGGATGTACCTGCTGATGWACCTTCCTCTTCGAAATCTTCTGTWAGACTGAGAYGTTGTCACATAAAAAASCTTTTTATATCRACAGTTGTTTAYRTGGCTTTTWRARAGTTSYGCATGTGTGAATAACGAAAATMTTAATTKAATTAARTAGAAATTAAKATTATAACGTTCTRATWTTAYATTTTTTTAATTTTCATGTAATTGTTTAAATAAATGTAAATTTGGTACAACKTTTCTGTGCAGTGCTGACTTTAGAGAGGGAAATTTTCGTCGAAAAGAATATCATATCGAAATGTTTTAATATTTAAAAAATGTTAATAAGTATGTAATGCTTATACTAGTACATATATGTTTAAACAAT
>NW_014569944.1:45257-48601 GCF_001313835.1 Polistes canadensis
TTTAATATTTAAAAAATGTTAATAAGTATGTAATGCTTATACTAGTACATATATGTTTAAACAATCTGAAATATTAGTAGAGTGTATTAGAGTATTAAAAAAATTGTTTAATAATCGATAGAAATGTGTTTTATTGTTAAAAAGCTCAGAATATATGTTCTGTCTACCGTCTTGCTCGAAATGCACCTTGAGACTGGCACTTAATCTTCTATGGAAGTTCTTTTATTAAAAAATGTTTATATGACTTTCCGAACATTGCGCATGTGTATAAAGTGAATAATTCATCTAATCAATAAAATTTAAGATTATAACGATCTGATTTGAGTATTGTTTTCATTTTTATGTAATTGTTTGTTTATGTATGTATTCTGCACTTCTGCAATATCTTTGGAAAGTTACAATAAATATTTTTAATACTAAATGTGAATAGATTTTAATGATTTTTATATTAAATTAAAGTACACTCTATTGTCTACGCGTCGAATACCATATCGAGTTAAAAGTTTCGCATACAAAGTTCATAAAATGTCAGAGAATGCAATGCTGTAAATAATGCATCTTTGCAATTTCTTGGAAAAATTTGTATGAATATTTTTTAGTAGTGTATCACATTTCTCTATTATACAACGAATATTTGAAACAACGATAATGAAAAATATATCTTTGTTTATTTTATTTATTTGGAAAATAAATATTGTCTAATAAATATCGATAAGAAAAATAATTCTTTATATCGTAACAAATCGAATAGGAATGAATAATCAGAGATATAATTATGATCGATCGGTCAACTATATGAAGAAGAACAAAAAGTATACCTATATATACTAGAATCTCGTTAGGAAATTATATATCCATCACGTATAATCAATGCGTATCAACGATAAGCGTATTGGGTCATCCCATAATTCCAACTAGCCAACCAATTGGGAGTTGCAAGATTAAAATACGAGATGGATTTATTCAATGCATGTTTTTTTCCAAGATACTCTTCTCGTTTATAGAATTATAACGAAAAAATATTTAAACTGAATATCAAATAATTTTGTATAAAAAGATTTACACAATGTAATAATCATTACAAGAAGAACAACGAAATAAATCAAACGTTTGAATAATTTTTATGTTAAAAATGGTTGAGTTGCAACAACTACAACAACAACAAGAGGATTACTTTTATCGAAAATTGATTAACGTAAAATCACGTTATTTCTACGTGCCTGATTTTCCTACCCTCTCTTTCTATTTTTTTTTTTTATATATCTCTTTCTGATATACTACGTGAAAGGATCTAATCTGCGCGACAGACAAGGATTACCTTCAGACCTGGTGAGAGTAATTTCAAGAGGCTTTACTTGATCTCCGTGGTCACGTCGTCTATGGGAAGTGTGTTGTATCGGTTCATTTTATTTCAACCGTATTTTCTTTATTATCTTGTCATATTATTTTTAATTAAATGACATAGAACAATTAGGAAATAATTCAATTAATAACACAGGTATATTATTATTATAATGCATCTACGTATAAAAATCTGCCAAAAGTTTGAAATCAATATATACGTAATATATATATATTATTTTTCCTATAGGAAACACACAGGTTGTTGCTAATATTATCGAGATAAAAAAAATTTGATTCACGTTTAATAAAGAATTTTTACGAGTTTTTTTTTTCCCTCTTCAAATTGCACTTTTCATAAAAACGAGAAGAACAACAACAAAATACGCTATTATTTTTAAACAGTATAATAATAATAATATATTCTGGTTTATCATGGTTAATTAATTTTTCGAGTGTTTATAATTGAATATTTTCCGATACTTATTGCAGAAAAAGAGAGAGATAAATCAGATATTAATTCCAAACTTATTGGTCGTGGTTGCATAAATAAGCATGTGTGTGTATGTGTTAATATAAAATATTTAATATTTAATATTATAAGAAATATTTTAAGAGTATTACCATGGAAGTTTGTGTGGTGATAAAAAAAATTCAATATTTTTAATTCGACATGAACTAATAATTATTTAGGCAACCCAATATAAAGACACATGAATACATCTGATATTTTTGAACATGTTAAAAAGGGGAATCATAAGAGAGATGGGAAACGTAGAAGGGTGGTAGGAAGTGAGAGAGTGAGTTTAAGAGAGGGGGTGTTGGCAGCCTAGGTTATAGGACGAGATTGCTATACCATAGCACGTATCTAAGCCGCTTATAAACCCTTCGTGCTTTCTGACCGTTCTAGAAAGGAAACGTTCGTCCTCGGTTATATTTCGTGTCACCTCAAGTGGCCTCGTTAAAATGTATCGCCATAACGCTTTTAGAGTTGCCACGTAAATATTATATGATGTTTGAATATCATAGAAACCATCATTAACCAAAAGATTTCGTTAAACTTAACTTTCTTTTCCCTTGTGTCATCAGAATCGGACTCGTCTAATAATTTCGGTTAATGTATACCATAAAACTAATATAAAAAATATTTCCTGGATTACATCATGAAGAATTTCATATCTTGGATCACGTTAGCTTTCTTTGTACTTGTTAGAAAAAAAAAAGAAAAGAAAAGGTAGGATAAAAAATCAGTATAAGAAGAGTACACCAAATGGAATAGAAAAGAACCTTCCCGAGAGATACGAAATAAAGTGAATCTGGTGCAATCTTTTTTGAAGAAAAACTAGTACATTCTTTCATGGTTTTTGTTTTGTTAAGTCGTATGTATACCTACATATATATTTACGTGGATGACATAGTTAGTAATTTCTCGAGGGATGAGAATGTGAAGAAGAAAAAGGATACGTAGTATTAATAATTACCGAATGTTATCACTACTCAATCAGTTTTGTTTCTCTCGTCTTAAAATAATATTCTTAATAAGAAGGTATCATAGGGAATTTGGACATTAAAAAAAAAGAATTAGAACTTAATTTATCAAATGAAAATCATTATCAAACTAAAAAAATATAAAATATAAAGATCATTTATCAAACAAAAATTGTAAAAGGAAAATTGTGATGGTTTTGATTGTAAGAAACACGACAGTTGTGATAACATAGGGAATTTGGACATCAAAAAAAGAATTAGAACTTAATTTATCAAATCAAAATCATTATCAAACTAAAAAACTGTAAAATATAAAATAACAAAATATAAATATCATTTATCAAATAAAAATTGTGATGGTTTAATTGTCAGAAACACGACAGTAGTGATAACATAACATAGGGAATTTGGATATCGAAAAAAAGAAGTAGAACTTAATTTATTTTTAATTATTTCATTTTATTATTAATATTTATTTTAATATATCAAATCAAAATTAAGTTTACTAATTAAGT
>NW_014569944.1:49022-54741 GCF_001313835.1 Polistes canadensis
AAAGTTTAAGGACAGTGGTTTGGGTGATTGAACATACGTTAAAGGAAATTCGACATAGTAGGAATTGGCGAGCAAAGTTGAACGTTTAAGAGGATCTTTAAGAGTTCCTCTTTTGCCTTTGATTTCCCAAAGGGTTCTGTCTATCTATCGATGGTACACCGATTCAACCTTCTTCGAGATCGATAACTCCTCTCACATTTCGGTAGAGTATGTGACACACTCTATGAAGACGTCCAACGACGATGCACCATAGGGAGCACTTTGTGAGAACCATAAAGCGACGCCCGATTGAATTAGCTTGCTTTTCAGTGTCTAGGCTTTAGGAAGATCACTTGGTTGCTACTCTCAACCCTTCATTCCTTCCTTCATCCCTTCATTCTTCTTATTTTACTTTCTTTGTCTGTCATATGTCTACCTTGACGATGATTTTTCACTTCATTCAACTTTTATGACATAAATTCTTAGCCTATTTTATTTTCTAAATGTACAACGTTATATTTTTTTTTTTGTAAATTACATGTGTTTGGTATTTCCTAAAAACTACAATTATTTTATTATCAAACCCATGCATTTATTATTCTATTTATTTTTGTGTCAATTATTTTATTAATTTGGATATTCTAAATTTGATTGATTATGATTTATTATATTCATTGTTTTTTTATTTATTCTTCTTACATCTTATTTTATTTTCTTTGTCTATCATATGTCTACCTTGCCTATTTTATTTTCTAAATGTACAACGTTATATGTTTTTGTTGTAAATTACATGTGTTTGGTATTTCCTAAAAACTACAATTATTTTATTATCAAACCCATGCATTTATTATTCTATCTATCTTTTGTGTCAATTATTTTATTAATTTAGATATTCTAAATTTGATTGATTATGATTTATTATATTCATTGTTTTTTTATTTATTCTTCTTACATCTTATTTTATCTTTATTTTTTGTTCAGATAACACGTTAACATTCATATTTTCATATTATATTATATTCATGGAGTATTCCATTATGGATACGAGATGTCACAACTCAGAAACGTGGATTTAATATCTAGAGAAGTTCTTGGATACTATCATATATATATATATATGTGCATGACTTTGTGTATGTATATACAACTACCAGAACGTTTATGGACAATGGACTTTGGCACTATGCCGTGAAAATTGAGTGTAGATTGTAGACGAGACGAAATGCGAATCGCATATTGCTGCACTTTCGCGAACTTTGTAACCAAGCATACTGCATTCTTCTTTTTTTTCTATCTCTCGTTCATTTTCAATTATTTTGGAAACGAGTACAAAGTCAAATAAACTTTTACGAGCTTTTATTACCTGACTTTCGATGGGTTGAACAATAGTACGTTCGTAAATTTAACGTGTATCGCATAATTACATGTTCACTCAAATGACTCAACTATTTTACCGAACATTTTATGAACATTTACATTTACTCAGTGGATTCAGATTAATGATTCTAGATTTAAAAATGAATCTTTTGTATGATTATCATCAATCTAGTTATAATAGAATGTATTTAAATTTAGTATTTTTAACAGATGATTTTCTTGAAAGTGGGGCTCACAAATTTCGATTATTTTTACGTGTAGAATCAATTAAAATTTAAAAAAAAGAAAATGACATAAAGAAAATACATTTTGTAAGAGATTGAAATCTAATAAAATTTATTTAAATTAAATTAAATAATTTGTGTTGAAATTATTTCTATTAGGAAAAAAACAATTCTTAGGGGGAACAAAAATCTAAACAAATATTACGATATATTTTATAATACAAATAATTGTAATTTAATATGTAATTGTTAAATTACAATTATAATTATTTATAATAATTACATATTAATAAAATATGTAATTATTAAATAACAATTATTTGTATTATATAAAATATATATCACAATTAAAATATATATTTTGTTCAATTATTAAACATAAACGATTATTTTAATGATATGCATATATTTATGCATATATCATGGCGTGTATTAAAAGAAAAAAGTATTAGAATAATGATGATGATGATGATGTTTTGTTCTAACAACCCTTGATATCTCTTTCTTTCTCATTCTCCTTTCGAATCAATAGGTTTAACGCTATAAAACAAATCGATGTCGTAAAAATGGTGGCAGCATTCGTGCTCGTCCCTTTATTGTTTTAAAACAAACAAAAGGAATAAACCGAACTGACCTGATTGACGAGTTTCATCGGCTCGTTAAAATTATTTTCTAATGCAATTGATATATATATGCATGAAATAGGATCATGTGATAAAAAGGAATATACATCAAGTAGTCATAGATATTATTTCAAGATGGTTGAAATCTACAAGATATTCGATATCATTTTAGATATGTAAGAAGAAGAAGATGAAAAATAAAAATAAAAATAAAAATAATAAGAAATGTGTTACATTTCGAAGCATCCCGATGCTTGTAGATTTGATTTTAAAGTCAGTGAATATGAATTTACTAAGTCTTCAAGATATTCGATATCGTTTTAGATATGTAAGAAGAAGAAGATGAAAAATAAAAATAAAAATAAAAATAATAAGAAATGTGTTACATTTCGAAGCATCCCGATGCTTGTAGATTTGATTTTAAAGTCAGTGAATATGAATTTACTAAGTCTTCAAGATATTCGATATCGTTTTAGATATGTAAGAAGAAGAAGATGAAACATAAAATAAAAATAATAAGAAATGTGTTAGATTTCAAGCATCCCGATGCTTGTAGACTTCAATTTAATGTCAGTGAATATGAATTTACTAAATAGGAAATTATTATCTAGCTTTTATTCGAAACTTCGTGTAAGATAATGTTACCGACACATCGATAATTTTACAAATATCGTTGAACACGTATAATAATATAACAGAATCATGTCTGATCCGTATAATTTCTCCTCTTTCCACACCCCATAGTTATTCAACTACTAACTTCTTGTCAGTAACTTAGTTCTCATAATAATTACTACATCATCCCTAGGAAGTTTCCTCATACACAATGAGACAGGGAATGAATAAATGTAACTTCTATCTTGTTTTAGGATTACTTAACAGATTTGAGTAATGTTGATAATCGTTGGCGTTTACTTTAATCAATTTTTTTGTCAAATTTCTTACGTGAAAAGTATTTAATAAATATTCATCACATTGTCGTAGAATAATAGTTTGTTAAAACAAAGAAAATTCATTTTTTTACGAGTTCTCAGGTGTTTTAAACTGTTACATTTCGTTTTTATAATAATTATTACATCACATCAGGTAAGTTTCTCGTACAATGTGACAGAAATAAAGGAATAATAATTTACGTAATCGTTGGCGTTTACTTTACTCAATTTTTGTCAAATTTCTTACGTGAAAAGTATTTAATAAATATTCATCACATTGTCGTAGAATAATATTTTGTTAATCCAAAGAAAAAATTCATTTTTTCACGAATACTCGCGTGTTTTAAATTGTTGTATTTCGTTTTTATAATAATTATTACATCACATCAGGTAAGTTTCTCGTACAATGTGACAGAAGTAAAGGAATAGATTTATCTTTCCTATCTTATGAAAATTTATTTAAAAGATTCGAATATATAATTTAATAATATCGTTGCATTTAACGTAATCAAATTTGCTGAAAATTTCTTGTCAAATTATTTTGTTTCGTGTGAAAAAAAAAAAAAAAGATAAATCAAACGATTCATTATCGTAAATTCGGATCAATGAAAAATCTTATTTTTTATTGTTCGTGTATTTTCGCGTGTCGTGTTCGCAGAAAATCGTGTGAGTAAAACTTATCTTATTCGTTATCTATGTACTTGTACGGTTAAATCGATGAAAGGCCAAGGACGAATGATATCACATTGTTCCCTTGAAACTGTTGGCTTATTTAAATCTGCAATTAACATTCCCATTGTCGTGTTAGAATCTTTCTTTCATTCCAAAACGTACAAATATTTTTATCGTATCGACAAATCGACATAGTTACGTTTAAAACCATAAGATTTATCGAGTCGATTAATCGAAAAAAGGATCCCATAATAGCATTATTGTCAACACGATGAAACAACATTCGCATAAAATTGATAACATTGAAATATGATAATGATTTCAAATGTTGTTTGCATAATATCTACACGTCGCGAAAAGAAATATATTTGCGAATCGTTCGTTGATGACGATAATGATCGTTAACGTGTGTCACGTGTATCACACGTGTCAAATCAAAATCTTTCAATGGGAAAAAAAAAAGAAAACTGGGTCATCGTTTTATGTCGTTTATTATTTTAGTCAAAGTTTTCCTATCCTAATATTTGGTTTTTTATATATATATAAATTTTGATTTTATTTCATATAGATACTTTGATAATTAAAAATATCTTTGATAAATTAAAAAATATAATTCGTGAGGTTAATACGTTTATTAAGTGTTTTCTCATCCTAATACTTAGTTTTATATATATATATATAAATTTTGATTTTATTTCATATAGATACTTTGATAATTAAAAATATCTTTGATAGATTAAAAAATATAATTCGTGAGGTTAATACGTTTATTAAGCTTACTTAATACTGATAGAAAGATAGAAAGATAATAAAATTACGAATGGATAATGATAATCGTGAATTCACGATCGATCCCTTTCATCTACCGTACGTGTTCTGCATTATGCTGACTTAGGGGCTGCAGTAGTAGTCTTTTACTATGCAAATGTTTGAAAGACCTGGTCCGAGTTAGCGAAGATGGGGATTTATTTTCGAATTTCTTAAAAGAAATGTTCGAAATTTCAAATCAACAAAATCCTTCATTTCGTACATCCCCTTTAACGCCCCCCCTCACCACCCCAACCCCTTCCTATTCGCATTTATATCTACTTTGAATAACATTTATAAGAAATTTTATTCGAACGTGTACTAAAGATTTGAAATAAAATATAAGAAGACATAAAAAGAGAACTTTGAACTTTTGTTTTACAATGTGTTACCTTAAAAAGTATTAAAGGATAACACCATAGATGTGTATGAACACATAGATATATACATCGTAAGTTTGATTTTAAGATATAGTTTATAATGGATTTATAAAATCGATTTAAAACGTTTATCGTATAATTTTCTTTCTTTCACTCGTGAATTTGGAACACAGGGAGTTTGTCAGTTTTCTTTTGTGTGTATATATGTGTGTATGTGTGTATATATGCCATCATATTGAACGAGGTCGTCTTGAAAGGTTCGCATCGTATTTTCCGAATCTTCTCTTCGGTTTAAAACGGCTAGGAAGTTTTGATGAAAGGAAAGCTCGATAGGAAAGTTACATGGCCGGTAGTAGGACGATGGTTTTATGCAGATCGTAATCCTTATTTGAGAGAAAATCGATCAGGAATATACTACTTTCGTCTATAATAATCAAGATGGTATACCGTGAAAAGTCTTACAAGCTATAATGGTTGTTTTTTCTTTCTTCTTAAAACAAATAACAAATTAAAATATGTTTTCCCGATACGTTGTTCAAAAGTTTTGATTTTTCTACTTCAATGGTAACGTGTAATTAATTTTTAATAATAATAATAAAAAAAACAAAAGGATAAGAGAATATTGAAATACGAAGAAGGTACACGGTAACATTTGTTTGTTTGTTTGTTTGTTTATTTAAACATTGACAGGAATTAATCCATTGTTATATAACCAGAATAAATAT
>NW_014569944.1:55691-58187 GCF_001313835.1 Polistes canadensis
CATACAAATAAATATAAATAAATAGATAATGCATAGAAATTAATAATAAAATAAAAAAAATAACTATATAAATATATTTTACACAAAATGAATGTGAAAATTTAAGATTTAACCAATGTACATCTTCTTTCGTTTTCTCTATTATTGATCAATAGATTTTTCAATTATTAAACGATACATCATGTGTGTGTACATTTCTAAGTGACTTGTTTTCAATCGATCTAAACTTCTACTAAGATTTCAACTGGTATGCACTTGAAATGCACCAATCCGATATCTCGTTCCGTTCGAGTGAAATGTTAAGCTGACTAATTCCTGACCTAATTAATCGCGGATCCACGAATCCATTGTAAAGTTCAACAATATCATTATCGAACATTTACACTAACATTTTTACAATGTTTATCGTTGACTTCAAAAACTTACACGTACACAAACACACACACACACACACATACACGATACACATTTAAGAAACAATTTCAGAGATATACAAAAATAAAATAAAATTATTTTCCGTTTCACATAAAGTGTAGATTAGTTGTGTAGATGAGAATTCTCCAAAAAGCAATTAAATCGTATCCACTTTCATTGTCTCACAAGGGGATACCCATGGATTTTAACGAGCTTTGGTATATTAGTAGTATACTATTATGGTGTTATCGTTGTAAAGTGTTTTAGCCTAACGCAAAGCTATTTTTGAGAAAAAAAAAAGCTTTCAAGAAGTTATTTTTAATAATTTGTTTCTATCTGTTTTTAAATATTTGTTTACATTTAAAAATTTTTTAAATATATACAGGAAAGAGAATATTATTTATTAGAAAAAAATTAGAACTAATAAATTTGTTAACAACTTGCGCAAATAATAAATGAAAAATTTAATCCTTGAATTACAATTAACATTTTATTTTTTTAACAGGTTTATTATACAACCTTAACATCCAAGACTTCCTATTCAAACCCCCTGTCCCGAGGCCCAGGCCACCCCTATCCAGTTGCATGTGCAGTTGCAGTTGCATGTGCAGTTGCAGTTGCATGTGCAGTTGCAGTTGCATGTGCATGTGCAGTTGCAGTTGCATGTGCATGTGCAGTTGCATGTGCATGTGCATGTGCAGTTGCAGTTGCAGTTGCATGTGCAGTTGCAGTTGCATGTGCATGTGCAGTTGCAGTTGCATGTGCATGTGCAAGTGGCCCCGGCCCCCCTTTCCAAACCCCCTATAACAACCCACCCACCCCCCTACTCCAACCCCCTAGTCCGATTTAGAAGAATTTAATTTCTGAAGATCCACGAGATTGGATTTTATGAAGGAGGAGGATGAGAAGTGGCCAATAAACAACAAATAGGATTAAATACTCGAGCTAGGATTTGAAAAAATAAAAAACAAAAAAAGGGAAAACAAGTAAACAAGAACGAAGAAGAGAAAAAAAATAATAAGGAATAAAAGTTGCCGCGTCAACGAAAGAATAATAATCATATCGTTTAATTAGATTCTTTATGACCCACGACGACCTCAAGGAAAATGGAAATAATTATCATCAAAAAGCTCGAGATTTCTTCGTTGCACGTTGCACACTTTGCAAAATTCGTGTCGTAAGAGTAATAGTAAAAAAATGAAACCTTTGCGTTAGCGTGGAAAGATTAATCGAACTAAAAACTTTCTTCTTCTTCTTCTTTGTTTTTTATTTTCGGTACTCTTGAAATAAAAAATTGCGAATCGATATTCAATGGGTTCTCATAAATCAGCAAGGAGTGTATGGGTGAAGAGATAAAGTTTAATATCGAGAGTTCACTTACTTATTACATCAGTGAGGTCACTCGTACTGGGAATTGCAAAATAATATTTCAACATATGTATGCATTTCTCTCATACATATATATATATATTTATATATAATATAATATATTATATACAAAGCGAATACGAGAAGAGAATTTCGCGTTGATGTTAAATATTCTCCGTTAATGTTTAAAGTCTTTATCATCTCTCTCTCTCTCTCTCGCTCTCTCTTTCTCTCTCTCTACGAAAATGTTCCCCATCTGACTGGTGTTCCAACACTTCGTACGGTAGCCTTTAACGTTAATTCTATGCAAATATTATCTGCTTCGCGAAGTGTTGCCAAGAGAGAGAGAGAGAGAGAGAGAGAGAGAATCTAGAGTAACAACTTTCCAAATGGTACAAAGAAAAATGTTAATATCTGAAACGAGGACAGATTTTGGTGTTGGGGTTAAAGGAGAAATTATATTTCTAAATAAAATTTTATTAAACGTTTATAATTTCTTTTTACGTTCGAAGGAAAGATAAAAGAAAATATATAGAATATGAAAAAAATTAACAATTTCACGTGTACCCAATGAAAAACGTATAGGATGTTTTTCTAAATACTCAGACATAATTTGAGAGATGATTTCGATATGCTAAAATAATTAAACAAATTTTTTTTATTTAATTTTATTAGAGTTATATTTTTTTTTGTATTATACGCATTGTTATTTGA
>NW_014569944.1:58537-61347 GCF_001313835.1 Polistes canadensis
ATATATATATATATATATATATATATTTATTTTTTTACGGATGCATTAATTAACATTGTGAATTTTATTTTATTTTCTTTTTTTGTTTTTTTTTTTCTTTCCGCGTCGCAAAATGAAAACGCTCATAAAACTTACCCCCACCCCCCCCCAAACAAGTTTATTTCGATCGTAACACTTAACGTCACAAAACATGATTCGAAACTTGATAAATTTAAACGGACTTGAATGTGTAGATATATTAATATGTATACACGCGTGTAAATGTATTGTACGTGATGCACACGAGTACGATATTTAAATAATAATTCTGTAGATGTACGTGTACATGAGTAACGTACAATTATTAAATTTTACAAACACCAGATTATATATTCGTTTAATAATAATAATAATAATAATAAATAATAATGATGATGATGATAATTCTTACTATTATTATTATTTGTAAAATTCGACTGATATCAGAGAATATTGCATAATGATTTTTAATAAGTCAATCAAAAAGGTATAATTAAATATATATATATATATATAGGTGTGGGTAAATACTACGTTGATCATTTTATTCGATGGAAATAACGTTCACTATAATAATCATTCCTCTCGTTACACAGATATGTATTTCGATGAATAAATGTGAAATTGTTAACAATTTGTTCGTTTATTCTCATAACGTGTGTTGTCACAAATTAAACGCGATTCAATGAAATTAAAGTCAGATAGATTATTACAATTAACGTTCGTTAGATTTGATTCAATCGTAACACGGTCATCGAACACGAAGGGTGTGGGAGGAGGGGTGTGGGAGGGGGGGGGGAGAGAGAGAAGTTGTAATTTTCAATGAAGAAAGAAAAGTCAACATAGTTTCACATATATTTCATGGTAAATATAATAACGCTATGATGATATTCTTGTATAAATACTTCGTGGTTGTAAAGCAAACGATAAAAAGAAGAAAAAATAAGAAAAGAAAAAAAAGAAAAAGAAACAGAAAATCAACATGAATTGAACCGGTGAATCGTTAAATTTCGTGGTCTCATATTCCTAGTCCTTATTTTTATTCTTTCACGTGGAAATATTCAATTCACCCTGAGTTAACTTTAACACACATTTTCTTTTATTTTTTTTTTACATTCCCAATTTTTTGTACTTTACTTTTTGTTTTAGACAAAAAAAAAAAAAGAAAGAAAAAGAAAGAAATCATTTGCTCGTGGGGGTAAAAAAAAATTCTCATGGTCGAACGTCAACGATAAAATAAAATAGGAATCGCATGTTAGCCGGCAAGTCACCGATAAGGGTTGAAAATTCGTCCAACGGAGAGAAGAAGATAACGAGAAATGTTTTTTTTTTCTTTTCTTTTTCTTTTTTCATCGAATAAAATTCGATATCTATTTGTTTCTTTTTTTTTTACTTTTTTTCCCCCGTTAACCCTTTTTTAATTTCTTTTACTGAAACTACTGATGAGAGAGACAGAAAGAGAGTGAGTTCGATTTACGCGAATACACACATACACGCGTACGTATACATACATGGTGTATACGCGAACGGAAAACAGGATTTAAGTGGAATTCGAACTAACGATTTCAGGGGTGGGGGGAGGAGGAGGAGATGGGTGGTAAGAATTAGCAGGAACCCGTGCTAATTTGCCACCGAGAGTTGAATTTATTTCCGCTTGACCTCTCTCTTTCTTCTTTATAGTTTTCTTTCTTGTTTTTTTTATTATTTTATTTTATTTTTATATTTTATCTTTTTTTTCAATTTCAACTTTATCTCTAATTAAATTTATTCACCTTTTTGTATCGAAAGAAAGAAACGATTACGTAATCCAGTGTGTGTGTATGTGTGTGTGTGTGTGAGAGAGAGTGAGAGAGAGAGTTGGATATTTTGATTATTTATTACATAATTTCTATGTAATTATTCGATCTTACGTAAATGAAAAATCGTAGCAATAAGAATAAAAAACCTTTGCATTATATTTTTGTTAAATCAAATATTCCTTATTTCAATATACAATTGATTTATTCGTGCATTAAGAATAACTAGATCCAATTCGTGTAATCATTTATCTTCCATTCAATTCCACGAGAGAGATTCTCGATCCGTTTATTCACATAGCATTTTACGAAAAGTGATTTCCATTGATTGGTTAGATAATTAACGAGATATATGATTCATGAGATAAGTAAATACTGTGATATATATATATATTAACAAAAGAGTAACATTAAATAAATACGTAATTTAATTACAAACATGTTGCAAATGTACATTCAACCCTCTTGTATCTCGATGCAACAAAAACAAAAACAAAAAAAAAAAAAAAAAGGGATGGCGAGAATTTAACAAAAAGGATTTTCGTAAAATAGAAAGTTGTATTATTTTAATGTTTTTTTTTTTTTTTGTCGAGACACAACAGGAAACGAATTAATCGAAATTTATAGAAGAATTGAACATACACGTGAAAATTCATTTGGATGAATAAAAAGATATTTTTTCGATTAAAATCCATTCAATTATTTCTTAACAAATCCTACTTCCTTCTCGTTATTGAAATATTCCAGGATTACATTGTTGATCGTCAAACAAAAGATAGAAATAATTCTATCTTAAGTTAATTTCTTTTTTATTATTATTGTCGCTTTTTCATCGTAAAAAACCACTTGTGGCATTACGCACAACCCTTTGATTTATTACAGAACGAGTAACAGAATGTTCAGGTTCCTCCTTTTTAATTTCTTTGTATATTTTTTTTTTTTTTCTACATTTCTACTAGATTATTATTTTTATTCTCGCTTAAACTTCCAGTTTTC
>NW_014569944.1:62987-64232 GCF_001313835.1 Polistes canadensis
ATAATTCAAAAAGGGGAATGAAAATCACACGTTCGAATTTTAGATGGTTCCTTGAAGCTCGTTATTATCCCCATTGCAACTTCATTCTTCCTTTTCTTTGTTTTTTTTTTTTTTTTTTATCACTTCTCTTCTCTTTGATAAGTCAGATCTTCATCGATTGTCCAATTAAATTTAAGCACAAATCGAAACAAGAAGACATTGTATTTCTCATTAATTTGTAAAAGAATTCAACCCATCAAAATCTAATTGTAAGTAGTTCAATTTCGAAGAAAGCTATGGGGAATGAGGGGGTAGGAGGTATGGGGAGACGTGTCGAAAATGAAGAAGCATAAATTACACGTAAAACCTCTCTCGATTTTTGTTCCAAGCCATAAAACATTGTATAAATGTAAGAACCTTTTGAAATTCAAGTCCTCAAAGTAACATACCTTTTTTTTTTTCTTTTTCTTATGATCCTTTCTTGATATACAATGTTGTAACTTTATGAAGCTCGGACATCCTTTACCTATCACTTTTCTTTCCTTTTTCACTTTCTTTTTGATTCCTTTGAAAAAAGTTAATTTCGTTGAACTATTCGTAAAGAATCATGGTGGATAGTAGCAAAGAAAATGGGGTGGGGGGGGGGAAATTTATAAGTTGTTTCATGATAAAGTTTTTTTTAATTATTTGATTGAATATCTTTACAAAAGAAAAAAACAAAAAAAAAGAAAAAAAAACTACAAGAGAATAATTTAATTATATAAATTTATGCAACATTCAATAATTGTTTTAAATCAGTGATCGATAAATCATGAAGATGATATTTAATGAATATCATAAATAATTAATTCGTGATTAATTATTAATCAGTGTCTCTGTATCATCAAATTCGTAATATCCCGTATTATTAAACTCATCCGATAACAATTATACAGTTAGCTTTCTTGAAATGGTAATTAAATTAAAATCCTGGGATTAAAAAAGCTTTCTCTTTCCATCTCTCTCTCTTTCTATCTCTTTCTATCTCCCTATATATATTTTTCTCTTTTGATTACTCAAATTTGCAATGCAAATGTCAATTTTATTAGAAAAAAAAAAAAAAAAAAACAAAATATTATACGAGACTTTTTTAAATACTGTGCGAGAATAAAACAATTATTATTATTATTATTAATAATAATAATAATGCATTATTATTAAATATATATTTCTATCGATAGAATTAAAAACAACGAGGTCATTTGTCGTTCTAATAAAAGTTTCACA
>NW_014569944.1:64397-73509 GCF_001313835.1 Polistes canadensis
GGAAATAAAAATCGAGAAAGCATTGAACTGAAAAACTTTGATATTCTATGAAGATTTGAAAATGTTTTCTATGTTGTTTTTCGATACTTTTGCCACTTAATTTTAGATTTCATTCGGTTAGAATATAAAGATTTCCGATAAGAAAACAAAACTTTTTCTCTTTCACCTTTTGGTGCAGTCTGTTTTTTTTTTTTTTTATCTTTTTTTTATCTTTCTTTTCTTAGTACTTAAATATCGCGGTAATGTAGGTATTACTGGTTGTGTAACACGCTCGAGATATGGCACTCGGAAATTTTCTACAGGCTGTTAAAAAGGAAAAAAGAAAAAGAAAAAAAATAAAAAAAATAAAAAGGGAAGTGTGTATTACGTAAACGTGCTTTTTAGAATGAAACTGAACGAGTGGTGGTAGTGTTACGCGTTAAAAGTAATTGTATGTAATGTGTTGATGTTATAATTTGTTTCTTTTTCTTTCTTTTGTTTTTCTTTTTGCATGATTTATTAAACGTTATCTCTAAGTACGGATAGATAAGTTAAATTGCAATATTTCGTTTGGTAACAACAGCTGCAGGAATTCGAACCAGCTGAGGGGTTTTTAACGTTATCTAAAATACCAGTTTACATCTCTAACTAATTACACTTTTCGACCGAAAAGCAAAGTAATATCGTAAATTTCGAAGCAGCTCGTTTTATCACCAAAACAACGAAACAACGATTTTAATTATGCTATCAAAAATACATAGTGTTTTTGACGTTTGTGTATTTTCTATTTTATTTTTGTTTAAATCTGTATTCATGACATAAATTTATTAATTTATTATTAATTTTCTTCATTGTTTTGTTTTGTTTTGTTTTTCAGAATTCTTGCAGTTACTTCGAAGGAATAACTTTGCGTTTTTAACAATTCGATGTGTTTTCATTCAAAATGAAATGAAATGAAATGAAATAAAATAAAAAAGAAACATATATATCAAATTTTTCATCCGAATGGAAAGAATAACAGTTGCGATACTATCGGCCAAATTTCGTTTAACTCGAGTACTTACTTTTTCCCTTCTTTGACCTTTCCTACCTTTTCTATCTCCTCTCTTTCTCTCCCTTCTATCATTGAATGTATTTTTTTTTAACCGAATGAATTATTCACCAGAGCTATAAACGGAATGAAAAATCATGGCTACCTACTTCGTTGAGGGTCAATCTTTCGGAAAAGAGGGAATTAAAGTTTTGCTTTTTTTTTTCTTTTTTAGTTGCCGAACGAAAAAAACGATTATTTATGATTATTCGAAATATATTTATTCGCACCGTAAATCCCCGTTAATTTTAATCGTTCAAATATTTCCTATAAAAAAAAAAACAAAACTAACGCAATTATTTTTCTGAGCAATTTGAATTACGTTTTGAAAGGGGAAAAAAAATTCGCAAAATAAAATATATTTAATTGAGATATCTATTATTCGCGTATAATTTTATATATTAAAAAAGCACATATAATAATAATAATAATAATGCATTATTATTAAATATATATTTCTATCGATAGAATTAAAAACAACGAGGTCATTTGTCGTTCTAATAAAAGTTTCACACGTAAGACCGTTTGAAATATATTTCAAATACAGAGTATTAATTAATAAATCGTAATAATAATAGTAGAACTATAAGCCCTAAGAGAGAGAGAGAGAGAGAATTGTGGTCGAAGCCTAACAAAGTTGCACTGGAAAGCGGAAAGATTAATTTGAAAAGCCGGTACACAGTGTGTACAGTAGTATTATACTAACTTATACGTAGTACTATACATACACCAACGTCATTACTCATACTCAAACGTTTCTACGAGATGAATAATTCAAAAAGGGGAATGAAAATCACACGTTCGAATTTTAGATGGTTCCTTGAAGCTCGTTATTATCCCCATTGCAACTTCATTCTTCCTTTTNATAATAATTAAAATGAATTTAAAAAATATAACATATCCACGATTCTATATCCATTATCATTTTATATTCGATTAACACATTTTTCTCTGTATAAATAAAAGAATTTCATTAAACGAAACAAAATTAATATATAAAAAGAAAGAAAGAAAGAAAAAGAAAGAAAAGGAACGGAATATACGATCGATTATGAAATACCACAAATACGTGAAAAAACGTAGCACAATACTGAATATGAATTTTCGATCGATATCGTCATACACAACATTCTGACACGTCGGATATAATTCGCGAAAATTCGTAATTAAAAATTCACAAAGGGACAAAATACTACACGTGGGTTTTAATTATGCGAACGCGTAATGAAATATTTCTTTAAGTTTGAAAAGTTTTACCATTTCTTCGATAGTAAAAATAATATATAACAATAATAATAATTAATATATAAGTCTCAAAGTGAATTTTAGACAATTATTAAATCTTATGAACAATTTATTTTGAACTAGTTTAGAATATTGATAATTAAAATAATAATAATAATAATAATATTAATAATAAGGTAAAAGAATTTTCAACTGGTAGAAAAATATCATAGAATATCGAAGGAGAAAAAGATTTTCTTTTCTATAATGCACCATCGGAGTGAGTGCATTATAATGCAATGCGTTCAGAATTATGTAATACGTTGCGTTTCTGTTGCATAAGTATGTTTAAAAATCTTACAAAGAAAATATGGAAGAATTTCTTTTCTCTTTCTCTTTCTTTCTCTTTTTTCTTCTGATTTTCCTTGCTTACAAGTTGTTTCTTTTTTTTTCCTTTTAAAGAAAGAAAGAAAGAAAGAAAGAAAGAAAGATAAAAGGAGAGTTAAGTGATTTAGTTGTGTCCCTTTTCTTTTTTCCTCCCTGCATCTCGAAGGACTTATTCGTCCTCAAGTTTTCTACGAGTCTGCTAACTACCACGACTCTATACTTTTACGAGTTTTCTATCTGCTACAATTGCAACAGTAAATTCTAACTCGAATCGTTTTCCTTTTAAAAAAAACAACAACAACGACGTTATTTATTTTAAATCTAACCCCCAACACGTAAAAACTTATCCTAAATTTTCAATTTTCAAGTCAGTTACAACAAATTATCTTTTCTATTTCATATTAAACTTTGTCTATTTTTTTCTTCTTCTTCTTTTTTTTTTTTTTACTTTTTCTCAATTTGTTTATCCTATTTTTTTCTCTCTTTTATTATAATGTATCAGTAAAAATCATCAATCTCTCTTATACTTTTTATTTTCTTTTTTAATTCGTTCGTTCGTTCGTTTATACGTGAATCGTATGTAGGTTTTATTTTTCTATTTTCTTTTTTTTTTTTGGGGGGGGGGGGTAAATATGCAAACCCTCTTGCGTAACATCGATATTGGCTGAAATTACATTTGGTTTTGTACGGTAACAAAACGTTGTGTACTTTTTCGAACGATTAAAAATTAAAACGTTTGGAATAGGGATTTTTTTATGTTTTTTATTTTTTCCTCTTCCTCTTCTTCTTCTTCTCCTTCTTCTTGTTTCATTTCAACAAACACATATAAATCGTTAGTTTCTATCCCATATCTAACCCATCAAACCTTTGACGAAATAAAAGTGTAAATCAAATTATTCGAAGGTATCGATATACACATCCATATATGTTCAATCAAAATAAAGAAATAAAAAGAGAGACAGAAAGAGAGAGAAAAAAAAAACATATAACTGCACGATATATGCGGCAGGGATTTAATAAAATATAAATCTTCTTCGTTACGGGGGGGTAAAGGGGGTAGAAATTTACGTGTCCGAACGATGACAATCGATTTATATTCGTACGAACATTCTCTCTCTCTCTTTCTATTCCGAATTGAGTGCACAATTTCCCGTTTCGTATTTTTTTTCCATCTCTCTGTCTCTTTTTCTTTTTTTCTTTTATGGTAACATCATCAATATTGAGAAAATAATTCCACATTTTTCATTCTACTTGTTTCAGTTTGTTCTCCGATCTGAGAAGTTTGGCAGGTACCACTCTGATGAATCTCTTAGCAGCCCTTTTTATGGTTCAACTGCTCTTCATTGTTGGTGTTGGAGGTGTTCAGGTAAGATTCTACATCGACAGGTACTTGTTTTTTTATCAATAAAAGTAGAAGAACCTTTTTCATCTGTTAGAACTATTTTCTTTTCCTTTCTCTCTCTCTCATTTTTGTTCTTTTTTCACGTACCTTCGCAATGAAGAATATTTGAAACCAATCGAAGACAAGAAATATATTTGATTGATCGTTCAACTCTCATACAATTTTTAACACTTCTTTATCTATTTCCTTTTTATTCGTATTTTTTGTAAATTTAAATTCCCTTTTCAACCCTTTTTAAATATATAAGTGTGTATAAAGTGCAGGTAAATTGTTCGTAATGGATATGATGCATTTTTCAACTATTTCATAAAATGAAAACACATTGTTTAACCCTTTGAGTGGTGAATACTTTTAATTGAAGAGTGTTTTCTATAAATGAAATAATTTATTATTAATGTGACCAGATATACTAATATTAATTAATTATATTTTTGTATCTGACAAGATACAACCAAAAATATTATATTATTTATAAATATACGCGTATTAATTTTTACCAAACGCATATATGCGTTCATAGTACTCAAAGGGTTAATTATTTAATTTAGAATTTAAAGGACAACAAATTTTCTCATAGAACCGTTCAATTATTTTATGACAACAGTTCGTAATTGTATGAACAAAATAATGAACATTTTTTTCAATATTCAATCGATTAATCATTATTCCAAATTACACGATCACATATTTTATTTCTTCATTTTAATAACTGTAAAAAAGAAAAATCTGTATAAAAGTTCCTCGTTGAATTAAATTAAACGATTAAAACAATCGTCGTCTCCCATTATAATATAATATTACATAAAATTAATATGAAAATCAATGAATTCAATTCATAAATTCAATGAAACAAAAAAAAAACAAATAAAATATAAAATTTGACGATTATAATTGTCATAAATATCGGAAATGGTTTAAATTCATTTCAACTATGACCTTTGACACATTGTTTGAATCTTTTGAAAAATAGTCAAGTGTCGAATATATTACATTACATTTATTTGAGTATAAAAAGAAGAAAACGAAAAGAAAAATTAAAGAAAGAAAGAAGATAAAAAACAAAGAGAATGAGAAAGAGAGATGGTACATCGTTGACATTCGTTGTAAACCGCGAAAAGAGCAGGAAATGTTTTTCCCAATCCCTTTGAGATGATGTTCTCCGACGGTCGTTGAAAGCAGGAAGGGAGTAAAGAAAAGCAATGAGAAAAAACGTAGAATGGAAAAGTGGCTGGAAATACGAGACCGTTGCTACGTGCTCGTTCGTGAAAAATTCTGTATAGAAAATCTAGTATATATATATATATATATATATATATATATATGTGTGTGTGTGTGTGTGTATACCTACAAGCACGTTGAAAGCGAGAAAAATGGGTGGTGGGAAGAGGAGGATGAAAAGGGGGAGGGGGAGGGGGATTGTCATAAGCTTTAAATAGTATTACGTCGCGAAGTCGAAATGTTTTTAACTTATTTTTCCGAGAAATATATTTTTTGCAATTTTCGATCAACAACTCTCGAAACATTTATTCTATAAATCTTTGTCGTTAGAAAATAATTAAATAAAAAATCTACACCCCTAAAACATGAAGAATGTGTCTTATGGTTTGGTCTACACGAATTGGTAAATCAAAATCTATCATTTTAGGTTTTTGTTAAATATTAAATAATATTTTTTTCGGTTTGTGTTCAACAACTCTCAAAACATTTATTCTCCTATTACTCATTCTAAATCTATGCAGTTAGAAAATAATTAAATAAAAAATCTACACTCCCCAAAACACGAAGAATTTGTCTTATGGTTTGGTCTACACGAATTGGTAAATCAAAATCTATCATTAGCTTTTTTGTTAAATATTAAATAATATTTTTTTCGGTTTGTGTTCAACAACTCTCGAAACATTTATTGTCCTATTACTCATTCTAAATCTATGCAGTTAGAAAATAATTAAATAAAAAATCTACACCCCCCGAAACACGAAGAATTTGTCTTATGGTTTGGTCTACACGAATTGGTAAAACAAAATCTATCATTAGCTTTTTTGTTAAATATTAAATAATATTTTTCTCGGTTTGTGCAAAAAGTTATTTCTCAAAGTTGAATAGTAACAATATTACAATGTAACATGGTTTCTTTTTCTTATTATTTGAACACGTATATGTACTTTAAGTGACTCGTGACATTATTTCTCTCAGTGAAAGCAAGAAAGAAGTAGAAGAAGTAGAAGAAGAAGAAGGGTGGATTTGTTAAATAATTCAGAAGATGAACGACACCTCGAGGGTTGTTTTCTTTTTGCGAATTTAAACCATCGAATATTTGCCAACATTTTACTAGTAAATATATGATTATTATTATTATTATAATATGAAGTCACGTAAAAAGTGTTTATTTGATTAAATTGCATCTCTCGAGTACTACCCGTATTTTCTCTCTCTTTTTTTTTATTTTTTATTCTCACTTATTTTATATATATATATATAAAAAAAGAAATAATTTATTTTAATAGTAATGGAATATTCATTGAACTTATATAACAAGTAGTCCCTAGTATTTTTATTACCACACTCACAAAATGACTAGGAAACTCAAACAGTACGTTCCATTTGTGTCTCTCATTTGGATTAGCAGCAAAGTCGAGGACTCGACACTTAATTAACGCTCTGCAAAATGTATTCCGTGAAAATACCTGAAGAAGATTTGAAAGAAAAGAAATGATATTATTCCTCGAAAGAGAGAGAGAGAAAGAAAATTCGAATAAGAGGAAAATAAAGAAACTACTATTCGTTGGAATTTGGTAGAAAATTAAACCACCACCATCGTCACCATCATCACCACCAACACCATCACTACTACTACAACCCCTCATATCTATTTCTTTCTTTTCTATTTTTGTTCACATATCGTGGAACGCAAAGAACGTGAACGAACATTCCTGAGATCGTCGAGGCTACGAGAAACGCGTTAGAAATATGTTAGAAAAATCGAGAAGGCGTACTATAGAAAGCTTTTTCCAAATCGAAATGAACGTGCTGAACGACGAATTGATATACGTTACGCTTCGTATAATATTTTTTTTAAAAAGAAACACACAATTTTTATACTGAGAAAAATAAAATGAAAAATAAAATCAAGAAATGTTTTAGAAGATCTCAAAAAGAAGACGAAGAAAAAGTTACGAACTTCAGCCTGATAAAATGAACTTTGAACGAACCTTTGTAAAATATAAACAAAAAGGAATAATAATATGCGTTGCATAACTGCAATGAAGAACCCACGTCATATGCATGCACGTATTCTTTTTGACGACAATGACAATGACAACGATGATGACGATGATGATGATGATGTAAAACAAAAAAGAATATTTACATCATTAGTAAAACCAGTACGGTGGTATTCGGAATGAAGGTGTTGTACTTGAAACGGATGTCACCTGCTTCCGACTTATCCTCCCCCTCCACCCCTCCTCTCCCTCTTTCCCTCTCTTTCCCTCTCTTGGTTTCACTCTGAACTCCTAGCAGTGTAATTAAGGCACTGTTTCGTATGTCGTAAGGAAGGTTCTACTCGTGCGTGTATGCACGGTGACACGTTGAAGAACACTTAACAACACATACACGAAGGATTTAATGATTTCGTGTTGTAAACGTGACGTACGACCTTTAAAGGGATTCCATTGCACTGCGTTGGAGAATGCAGCATGCATAAAAAAAAACGAACTTTCCGTTAGTTTGCTCGATTTTTTTGTATTCTTTTCTTTCTTTTTATTTTTAACAACAAAAACCATCACCAACCCACCCACCCACCCACCGACCCACGCGTTTGTTCTACAAACTCCACCCCCGTCGCGTTATTATTGTCAGACTTGTGTGCGGTTTATTTTCTTCTTCTTCTTATTCTTCTTTCTATATTTCTGTCTTTTTCTCTCTATCATTCATTCATTCTTTCTATCTCGTGTTTCACATACACGATCAAAACCATTCCAAAAGGATGGAATATAATTATGCGCGAAATGTCAAGAAGGAAACAAAAAAAAAAAAACGTTTGCACGCGTATATTTTTTGCTTTTAGGTATTTCTCTCGTTTTTATCGCGAGAAAGAAATTTAAACGTTGGTTGGATAAGCAAAAAGGTAAAAGACATTTTTTTTTTTTTTGTTTTGCGATAATAAATTAATTAAATTATTTCAACTATGCAAAATATTATCCATATTTAATTATCAATATTCTTGTCCAAACAATATATTAATATATAGGTTTCAAAGGGAATTAAAGACAGTTAATAAATTTGATGAACAATTTATTATTTAACAATTTATTATTAATTTATAAATTGTTCATCAAATTTATTAACTGTCTTTAATTCCCTTTGAAACCTATATATTATCCATATTGTTTTCATATAAACAATAATAATATTTCTTCCCCCTTCTGAAAAATTTGACCACCCCTTCTTTTAAAATTAATCACGCGTTTATTATACAAAAGAAAGAACGAAAAGAAAAAAAGAAGAAGTAATTATTTTAAACGATAGGAAAATAATACATTTGTCCAATAAACAAAAACATTTATACAATGATCCAATTGTTTCGTCAAAATTTGTCTATTATTTTAAAATCAACCATACGTGTGTTACATACAATCGAGTAAAACGTTTCCAACAAGAGGGGGGGGTTCTGTTTGTTGTACAATGGTGAATCAGATAAAAAGCTCGAGAGATCACCGTCGGTGGCACGTTTATTGTTCAGGTAACACATTCATCGTATAAAATGATACATTTCTCGCATGGTATAACAAAACGCGAATGAACGAATGAAAGAATAAAAGAGAGAAAAATAAAGATAGAGATATTTATTATGAGTGTTGCACAGTGTATGAAACAATAGAAACTTCCTAGTAAATCTTTTAACCGAAAACGTCGAAAGTATCCACTAGCTAGTAACTTTGACTCTGTTCTTATTATTTCACAATGATACCATGAAATGGAAAGAGAGGAGAATGAGAGTGGTGAAGAGGGGGAGGGGGAGGGGGAGGAGG
>NW_014569944.1:73527-83952 GCF_001313835.1 Polistes canadensis
GGAGGGGGGGTAGGTATAGATAAAGATGGGTGGAAAAAAGAAAGAAAATAAATTAAACTCCCGAAAACTTTTCGTATTTTCCTAGCGTAGATTTCTTTCCAACACACCCTGTGCACACACACCTACCATCGAGTTTCTTTTTCAAAGAGATAGTAGAAAAACTCTAAAGAAGAGAAACAGAGAGAGAGAGAGAGAGAGAGAGAGTAGAAAAAGGGTAAAAGAAATGTGACGAAAAGTAAAAAGAAAGGAATGAAGAATGAAGGATAACGCCTACACGTTCGATTCCTTGCGAATAAGAAAAATCTTTGAGAACAAAGGATATTTGCGAACTTTGTGAAAGTATATTTTTATCATTTGTCGTCCCACGTGGAAAATGTATTGTTTAAAAGACTAGACGTTTATTGAAAAATCTACTTTTGATCTTTTACGTCAGTTCGATAATTCATAGTTCAAATATTTCTTTGGTTGAAAACCCTTTTTCTGCGATATAAAAATATTCTATATAAAATCAAATATATATTAGAATATTTTTCAACGAAATATTATATAATCGAAATATTCCAATGTTCTCAATATGCAACTATTAATTTAATTAATGCATAATGAATAATTATGCATGCGTATATAAGCCGCCCTTTGATACCGAAAAGAATTGAAAGGATGGACTAAAAATAGAAATAAAAATTTGTCGAAATAATGAAAACGGAAGAATTTAGATTTGAAGATTAAACGAAGTGACTATTAATTTTATTAATGTGCAATAATCTTTTTGCACAAGTCATAATTATCGATTATGCATGCGTATATAAGTCACCTACGCTTTGAACTCGAAAGGATTTAAATAATGAGGAAACAATGGGAATGAAAATTTGTCGAAATAATGAAAAGTATGAAACGGAAGAATTTGGATTTGAAGATTAACGAAATTGTCGAACTGTCAAGGTTTCTCTTTGTGGGTTTGTATGTTTGGCTGACGTGTATGCATACACACGTTTGTATTAATCGCAAGTCCCTTTCTAGTCCCTTTCTCCCTTTCGAATAAGCCAATAGGACTCACTGAGTATACACCGTATGTCTCAAATTCAGCGTATACTTCAGACCAAATACCACGTGAGCTTTGGAATGTGATATATTACGGTTGGCATTAAGCTCAACGCGTTTCACGTCCTTGTATTATGGTTTACTGAGGTGGAACGGGCCGAATAATGGGCAAGTACTTCGTCCTGAAGCGATGCGGAAAACGTTCCCCGTTACTCAAAACCGCGAAAATACTTATCGAGGATTCAACCACGACTGATTTACGATTGAGATTATTCTCTTTCGATTATTAACGCTTCTACGATTTTATTTATTCGTACGTGCATCATCAATGCGAATAAATAGTGCGTGAGAACAACAACGATCAAAAAAAATACCTTACAAATAGAAAATGCGAAAGATACATTTTTCATTTTGTTCCAACAGAAATGTTGGGAAAAAATAATTCCTAAAAAGATGGCTGAATATCATCAGGCTCTCATATATTTTTAATTTAATTAACTTCTTCGTTCGAAATACGTGAACATAATTTGTTTTATTTTTCGCATTTGAAATAAGAAAAAAATTTGATTCTCGAACTGTGATGTGTTAAATCATCATAGAGGAAAAGTTTTCTTATTAAATTTTTACACGCACGATATTATTGACTGTACTAGTAACATTTTTATATATTACACATTGTCAATAAAATATATCATAAAGTTTAAACAAAATAAATGAAATTAATAAGAAAATCAAATAAACTTTTTTTTTCTAATCGATCAGAAATATTTTGTACGAAACGTATTCCAATTAAATTTCTATTTCTATAAATCTGTAGTCGTATCTTACTGTATATACAATTATCACGATCTTTGACAGCCACACGTGAGTGTATATCACTCGTCCGTCAAAGTCTTCTCGATTGATGGAACGACGCGTACGTTTGCGTGCTGGAACGTGAGATATTTGGTAGGAAATGTAATACACGGAATTTAATTGGTTTGCTTGAAATACGATGAATAATACTACGATCAGCCAACGTGTGTGTATTGTATACAAACGTTGAACAAAATTAACTGTTGTCCAAAAATTTTATCATCCAATTGGGTTGGATAACGTAATAATATATTACATAGGTGATCGGTACAGTATATGCGATAAAATATAATGAAAAATTAAAAAGAATAACAAAAAAAAAAAAAGAGAACAAACTAAAAAAAGAAAGATTCATTCTCGATAAATCCTTTTGTTTGCGGATTAAAAGTTACGAGTTATTTTCTGCATCGAATATAAACGAACGAACGAATGAACGAAGGGAATGAAAGATGATATCGTGAAAATTTGTAAACTTTCATTTTCTTCACCTTTTTTTCTTTTATTTTTTTTTTTTTTAAACGATATCATCATTCTTTACGATTTACGTCACGTAAATCTCACGATATGGAAATGAATTCTTTGTCATTCGAATACACAAATCCTAACAATCCTGGGCTGATGTTGTCGTCTTATCATTTCAACAATCGGATGATCCTTGAACGGAGTAAGAAAAGAAAGAAAGAAAAAGAAGAAGAGGGGACAAAAAAAAAAAAAAAAGGAAAAAGTTGGAAGAAAATCGTGTGAAGGCATCGATCAGTACGAGTAGATAAAGTTGAACTTTTGTTACGTGTGTTTGTCGGTGACATACCAAAAAGCGAAGAATCTCGATGGAACTTTTTCTGACAAGGGGTTGGGAAACAAAACAAAAAATCAAGAGAAACTGGGATAAAAAAAGAAAGTAGAAAAATTTGAAAAGAAATAGGTTTATAATAATGAAAAATCCAAATAATACTAGAAAGATTTTTCTAAAAAAAAAAAAAAAAAAAAAGTAAACACTGGACAATCAAAACAATGAAATCAAAAAATGAGTTCACTTTAATCGTCATTAAAAGTGAATCATCAAAACTTATCTAAGATGATCGCGAACTTACGTAGATAAATCATCCGAATTTGTATTTTCTTTCGAGATAAAATTCAAGAAAATAAAATAACACAAATTACATTACAACTTAATCTTTTTATAACGATCTTGTTCGATGGTATAATTTTGATCACGAATAATACAGATACTATAACACCAATACCACCACCACCACCACCAATAATACTTTTTCGAACGTATAATTAAATTTGTAACATTCCGAAAGAGATTTACCTTGAATATAAAAGTTATTTTAAACAACACTAACTATACTATTTTCTTTAACTATAGTCCTGGGAAAACTTAGCCACGTATTTTTCAAACATTCGGAATGTATTGATGAATGAATGGTTGAAAGAAAATAAAGAATAAAAAAATAAAAAATAAAAATACGAGAGGAAAATTGCGTTTCATTTTATTTTCTACTCTTTTTTTTTTTTTTTTTTTTTTTTTTTTTCTTTTTTTTTTTNGAAAGAAAATAAAGAATAAAAAAATAAAAAATAAAAATACGAGAGGAAAATTGCGTTTCATTTTATTTTCTACTCTTTTTTTTTTTTTTTTTTTTGTTCTATTTGCCTTTTTCTTTTGTTCTCGTTTCGTTTCGTTTCGTTTCGTTTTTCTTTAAAATAACGAGAATATCGGACAAATTATATTTTAACAACCCTTGTAACTTTTATCATCAGCATACGAAATCAAAGTGGGGTTTCACATTGATATTGCGCAAGCGTATGTGCACATGTATAACGAGAGGACTTCGATAGGGGATGTTGTATATGTGATGCAAAAAAGAGAAACAGAGATGCATATACGCCACAAAAAGAGAGGGGTAGAGTATGGGGAGGGGGAGGTAGAGGTAAAAGTTAGTGGGAGGGACAGGAAAATGCATCTTCCTGGTATTGCAGCAAGCTGGACGTATAGTCTGCCTTGTTATTCGAACCACGCTCTCTTTATCGATCACATTCCACTTTGTTGCTAGGATTTTTAACAATAAAGGCCCACCTATAGTGTCGCAATTTTATGATTAATGCAACTATGGGCTTCTTGCGGAATATTTATTGTATATAGGAAACCTCATTGTAATATGTATACCTTTTTAACGTTCATCTCGACATTATGATATTATTTATATTTTATTAATAAATTATTATTAAAAAAATATAATTTTTGTTGAGCTTTTATTCAACGATATATTGCATTGGTCTCTTAATTTTTTATTAATATTCCTTCTTTTTTTTTTTTAAATAGAAATATTTCGGTTTAATAATTTTTGTGCTCGTTTGGATATATCGTGTAATTAAAATAAGAACAAAACAACAAAAATTGCAAATCGTTTTACCTAGAAAGAAAGAAAGAAAGAAAAAATTAAGTGGGTACAGCCGCAATGCAGTATAGTTTTCAAAGTCAACAAGCTCGCGGCTTAAAATTCGCATCTCGAATGCCTAAACTCGTGCTTTTTCTATCGTTGTTCTGCAAACGAACGGGAATGGTGACCGAAACAGGTAGTGATACGTGCTGCAAACAGATCTTTTCATGCTGTGTGTCGAATTCGACCAGTACGTACGTTTAATCTTTATCTCTATCTTTTATTTTTTTTACTATTTTTTTTTTTTTTTTCCTTCCAATCTTCATGTATAAAAGATCCAAGCAGGATTTAGGAAATTTTGCAAAGTCACGTAGAGACCACACATAAAAGATTTATCTCTTTCGTTATCTTTATTCGAACAAATTCGCGTGACTTTTAAAACTGAAACGATTAATCCCGTAGAATTATCTAATCTTATTAAAAAGAATATATTTTTGAAACGCGAAGAAATTGAAATTAAATTGAAAAAATTAAATGGAACAAAATTGTAAACGGGGAAAAATTATCATCGATATATTAACGTTATATTTCTATAATAGAAAGAGTATAGAAAAAAAAACGGAATTATTAGAAAGATCATTAGAGTTTCTAGACCGACTTTCGATAATATTCATTTAATAGGATTTTCGTTAACGGTAAAGATCAGAGAAATTCTCTCCCATTGGCCGATAATCGTATAACGAAGTTTAATTAACGCTTATATCCCCATTTGGATCGTTTCATATTTTATACTCGATCATTATTTTAATATATTTTGTACGTGTCACGATGCTAATAACATTCGTTTAGTTTTGTTGAGGAACTTAAATAATAACGATCAATTTAACGAAGTTTAGATGTTTTGTGTTTTGAATATTAATAAAAAGAAAAATGTATGTCTACTCAATGAAAAAAGACGCTTAACTGTAAAGATTAAGTTGCTGAATAAGTCCCAATAAAGGGACGAAACGTCCAACTAAATCAAATTAAGTTCTATTTCTTTCATGTACAAGTTCCCTGTTAAATTTTATCATTAAAAATTCGTTTAGAATATTTTTCATCATTTCAAAGTTACTCTACTTTATTTTTGTATTTTTTCTGTTAACCGATCTACTTTCTTTCTTTCTTTCTTATTCCGTTTTATCGAATCCTTCTTCAATATCTTTCCTTTTGTTTTTTCTTTTTTTTTATTTTCAATCCTTTTCCTATCTCTTCGTTTCTTATCGTATTATCCCTTCAACTCAATTTCTTTATAGGTTTCAATTTTTTTTTCTTCTTTCTTTCTCTCTCTTTCTTCTATCATCTCTTTTTTATGTCTTTCCTATACTTAAATACTGACTACTTACGTGATCGACCTGCTTCAGATTGTGCGAACAACGTGTTCATCGATAATCAACCGATAATGCAGATTAATTAATACCTGCATGCCGTAACTTGAGTGCCCATCATCGCACACGCACATTGCTTTTAACGCTCGAGTTAATTATAACTACACGTTGGAAAAGCTCACAATTATGAAACAATATTAATTGAAATGAACCTATGTTAAAATAGTTAATTTACGTATAGATTATCTTATTCATTCTATTCTATGTTAATTCCAATAACAATTGTTTTCAATAGGTATTTTTCGTTCATATACAAAAATATAATAAAATCAAAAAAGTATTCCATCATATTATTCGTTTTCCTTGATCTTCATGGAATTTTGATAACATTTTTTTGCAAAAAAAAAAAAAAAAAAAAAAAAAGAATAAATACTCGTATTTTTTCCTCAGCCTCACCTCCCATACGATATTTGAGATTTTGTGTTGGTTTGAAATGTTACCAAAAAAAAAAAAAAAGAACTACATTGATATTCCAATGGAAATGTTTGAAGTTACATGCGAAGATCTTGAGAATTTTAAATTTCTTACTAAATCGAGATAAAATAAAGTAATTTCATGTCTGCATAAAATTGCTACCCTCGTGTTAAACTTTATAGTATATTATATATATATATGTATATGTTTACGACTTCAACACGAAGAATCACAACCCCTTCTGTTCGATTTATGCACATATATACATATATATATATATACATATATGTGTGTGTTAGAATTTCTTTCCGAGTTTTCCTTATTGCTAGGCGAGTTGTGCATGAAATATATTCGCGTGTCGAATCACATAACACGTGTAATATAAAAACGATCTAGAAAAATCATTCTCAGATAAAGATATTTTTCACGAATAAAGACAAAATTATAAATCAAGTATACCGATTTTAAACTAATATCATATTATTTTAAATACTTGAAGATATTTATAACATATTGAGTCACAAAATTATTTTCTTAAAAATGTTCTTTTGCAATGAGATTTATTAGAAAAGTTAAATAATCCTAAAAAAACAAGTTTTGCGATTTCTCATTATAGAAGAAAAATATTTTATAAATGTATCATTCTAAGAAGAAATAACAATTAATTCTAATTAACAATGGGGTTGTGTTGGAATATTATTTTGACTCGTTATACAATACATATATATCGTATTTATGGTAAATATTTATTAACGTACCTGAGAATAATATTCTTAGGACTGTATAAAGAGAGGAATAAGAGAAAACGAGCACCTATCTGAATGTCATATCGATACTCATTAAAATCTGTTGAAAGCTTTTCACGATAATTGCTTTTAAGAACGATCTATTAAAATAGAATCACCTGTTGTAAGTGGTTAGTTATATATAGATGGATAGTAAATGTGTACTATATGTAAACTTGAATTGATGCATATGATACACCTATGTATATAGAAATATGACGACCAAATAGATTCCCATATATTGCAGTTGAATTTCGAGGAAGAAGATGTGGTAAATTCATTTCCCAAACTAAAACAAACTCGAATGACATGAATAAGATAATCTTACGAATTGAAATACCTTTATATCTTTCGTAAAAAGGGTTGATTGAAAGTGGAATGTAATCAAGAAACTGAAGAAGAGAGACGTCCCATCGACAACAGAAGTAAGATTAACCCTTTCTATGTGTGAACGTTTTTCTTCTTCTTTATTTTTTGCTTTCTTTCCCTCTCTCTCTCTCACTTTCATTTATATCTTTTCTCTAACTTGAAAGCAGTTCGAGCAAGTAGAAAATTTCTATCACCCAGCAGTCCTTCCTTGTTCCGAAGACAAAAGGGGATTAGACTTTTGTCTTGGTAGAAAATGAACCTCCTTTATTTTGAAAAACGGTAGAAGACATCGGTGAATCCTTGATAGGTTCAGATATTATTTATGACCTTTGGTCGATTGTAATAACCTAGTTGAAGACAAAAGAAAATAAATCGTAGTGCTGCAAACTTTCAATAGGAATCACGAAATAAACGAAAAGATTTCATTCGTAGTGTTTTCGTTTCTCAATGAATAATCTTCCTACAAAGGTTTTGGATAATGAACGAACTTTGAAATCACTTTGTAAATTATCTTACAAAGTAAACTATTGAATACCACTGATATCTCACCCTTGTCATCAACCTCCCACCCAACCCTCCTCTTTATTTGATTATTCTTTCAGCACAATGTGAGGACAAAAATATTTATTATCAAGATTTTGTATCCTTGAGTTAATCTTTGAAAGAGGATGCTAAGCAATTATCATTTATTAACGTTGAGAGACATTAGTGAAGTTTACTCGTAAAAAGGAGAGAAAGGATTCGAGTGGATGGAATACTTGAAAAATATAAGTCACGAGTAATCTAGTACTTTCTTTTTTTTTCTCTCTCTTTCTCTTTCTATTTCTCTTTGTCTCTCTGTTCTACATGCAAAAGTCATTCGATAAAGTGCTGGAAAGTACTCGAAAAGCGAGCTCGGTACTTCGATAAATCAAGACTTTACCGTCGTTGTTGAAGTTTCATGGATTTAAGTCTATACTACTTATACGATAAAAGAATGAATGAGGAAGAGAGAAAGGAAGAAGAAAACGTCGAGCATTAAACGGAATTTTTAAGATAAATTGATCCATTGCAATTTTGTTCGCGTGCACTCAAGATAAATAAAGTAAATGCATACAGAGAGAGAGAGAGAGAGAGAGAGAGAAAGAAATATGTATCTCTATGTATGTATATTAACTATAAAATTTTGAAACGATACAATACCATCTAAAATATTGTTTGCTCTTTCATCTCCTGACTTGTATCATTATTATTATTATTATTCGTAAAATATTTGTAGTATTTATATTATGAAACGGAATTTGTAATATAAGTTAATCCCCATTGCAAATTTCGTTCCCGCGCAATTAGGATATACAAACAGAAAAAATATAACATTAAAGTTTCGTTTTTGTAATACAATATTACTAATACCCATACGCGATATTTATTTTCTTACTTTCTTTCTCTCTATATTGCGCATACATTTTATAAATTATCTGAATGATATTTATCGGAAGAAGAACAGAAAGAGAAAATTGAGAATTATAAAATTGAAAATAGAGGTTACTTCGTGATCAGTAATTCGATTTATTCCTTTTATACCTGACGTAATATCCGATCATATATACTCATAGCAAATGTAATATCTGGAAGAAGGTAATATGGTTCAACCAAACCGATGCCAGATAATCCAACGAGATTATCCAGCGTTGAAAAGTCTATCGAAGATATATCTGAAATAAGGTGATCCCTATTTCTGTACTACTTTTCTTCTATCTTCTCAGAGAAGGGACAGGGACACGTTAGTTTCGATAGAAACGCGGACCACGTACGTTTCTCTTTCGAATTTCCACTATGATTTCAACGAAAGTATCTCAAAAGGAAAGTTGAACACCGAACTACCTACCCATCATCCATCCATCCTGTTCCACCAAATGGATTAATCCGAGAAACGAAATTTCTCTGTCGAAACTGTAAAATATCTTCCCTCGACGATTAGATAAACTTTCCAATGGGAATCATTATAACGGATCTTAAAGTATGAGAAAAATGTGATAAAGAGTTCACAGTGGTTTAATATGTAACCCATGAGAATAGGAATTACAAGAGTTACTTTATCGAATCGATAGTAAAAGAGAAAAGTCACGTAGCAGAAAAATATTCCAGGTTTTTCCTATATCTTTTGAAACTTACTTTTCCTTTGCTTTTCAAATGTGAAAGCATTAAAGCAGGTTTGAACTTTTGGGAGTCCCTTTAGTAGTAGTATGATTCTCACTGAATTCACAGAATTCGGCATCTACTTAGAAGCTTATCGAACATTTTCTACATACTTATTCGCATAACATATAAATTATTTTCAACGATTTACGAGGAAATCAAATTACAATAATTATCTCTGTGAAATTTATTAAACTGCACGTACGAGGATTAGCTAAGTTATTATATTTTATTCGTATTTGACTTTATATATTATTCTTTATAGGATTAACACCATATTGCAACTAGGAAAAGCTAGGACGAAGAGAAAATTTGTTATTTAACGTTACTTGAATGTTGAATCAAACGATGTATTTTCTTTTTTATGCTAACTTTTTTATGCAAGCGGCAAGGTGGTGCAACCAACCCTTTAAAGAGAAATTCCCGTGGCCAAGTGCATTCGCAATTCTATTTCGCAATTCTATTTCACTCGATCAATTAGTAACCGCATGCGTGTCATTACGACGCTTTATTAATTGAAGGTTGCGTGGGTAGTTTCCATCTCGACAACACATATGTCACTCTTCTATTATATATGCGCATGAGGCACGCATTTATAATAAAAAGGGGTTGCCAACTTTTCAGAATAAAAAACAAAACAAAAAGATACGAATTGAAGTTTTGAAAAGCTAAAGAGGAGATCTTTCGAATAGTTTAATTATTCGCATTTCAATTACGTTCTCATTAATGTTGCTACATTATACACACGGCGTATAATTTAATTATTCAATTTAATTTAATACAAATATCTCCATTTGTGTGTGAGTGTGTGCTCAATCATATATATATGTTACTGTCAAAGCCGGAAATCAGGCATTTACAGAAACTTTTCAAAGAAATATCAGAGATTGCAATGCTGTAAATTGTACAACTTTGCAAATTCTTTGAAAAGTTTTGGTAAATATTTTTTATACTAAAAGTGAATAGATTTTA
>NW_014569944.1:85568-91485 GCF_001313835.1 Polistes canadensis
ATTTACAGCATTGCCTTCTCTGACATTTTCGGAACTTTACATGCTAAATTTATAACTCGATATTATATTCTACGTGTAGATAAAAGAGTGCACTTTAATTTAATATAAGTTTTATTAAAATTCATTTGCTAAAAGTATAAAAAATATTTACCGAAACTTTTCAAAGAAATTGCAAAAATGCACAACTTACAGCAGTGCATTCTCTGACATTTTCTGAACTTTACATGCGAAATTTATAACTCGATATTATATTCTACGTGTAGATAAAAGAGTGCACTTTAATTTAATACAAGTTTTACTAAAATCTATTTACTTTTAGTATAAAAAATATATACCAAAACTTTTCAAAGAAATTGCAAAGATGCACAATTTAACAGCATTGCAATCTCTGATATTGTGTGATTGTATAGCTGCGTGTATCTGTGCCGAAGAATGTATTCTTTTCAGCGTTGCTTAAATAGTAATTTGATATTCTATAGGATATCAAAGTATTATGTTCGATGCCTAGGAAAATCTCTCCAAAAAGTCTTATTTCCGACGACTTCGTCTGAAGGCTCTTTGCATTCATAGTTATGCCAAGGAATTACTAGCAATGACGGATTTCCGGCTTTAACGGTAACATATATATATACTTTTTCTTTTCTTCTAAAAAAAAATACTCCAGCTAAGACGCTGGAAAATTTGGAATTTATTTTCTTACGATAGATCCGACAAAAAGTTTGTTACTACTGGTCGATACCGATAAGGATGTAAGCTCGTCGCGATGGAAAAAAATAAAGGCAAAGTTTTATATTCCTTTGAAACGACACGGACGATTAAACGAGCTGCCACACAGAAAAATGACACTTCGATTCACCCACGCGAATTTTTACGACGTGGGCGAGAAAACGTCTTGTTAGATTTTATGTCTCGCTATTTTTTTTTCTTTCTCTTTTCTTTTCTTTTACTCTTTTTTCGTCTCGGAATAAAAAAACAAAAAAACAAAAAAGAAATGAAAAAAAGCTCTACGCGAAATGGATCGTCGTTTTGAAGCTTTAAGAACAAAAAATGTAAACCAGCATCCCTTTTCTGATTCATTCTCTCTTCCTTTCCCTGTCTCTCTTTCTCTTACTTTTCATCTCTCTGACATTCTCATCTTTATTACAGCCTCGTAATTGCATCTCGGTGAAGTTTATAGCCCGACTAGAAGGCACTTTTCTCTTCGCAAAAAATAGACGAAGATGTTACGACCCTGAAAGCTACAGCCCTTCAGTTCCCACGAATTAGTCGCGAGAATATCTGCCATATGCTTTTTTTCTTTCTCTTTATTTTTCTTTTTTTTCTTTTATAAAAACATGCAATCTAAATTGTAATAATTTTGTAAAAATTAACGTTTGCCTTTTTGGATACGATTATTTATAATAGATTTTTATATTTACAATTGTTATTCTATTTTTGTACGTAATATATTTCTACATTGCACTACTACACCCCTACCCCACCCCACCCCCCCTCCTCCTTCCTTTTTAGGGTGGTTCTCATTTTCTCAAATTAAAATTGGTCTTCGTTGATGATGTTATCGTTGCGAAAATAGCTACGATTAATAAGACGAAAAGCTCGAAAAGCCCCTTTGCTATTCGGTAAGTTCTAAAACGTGTGACGTAAACTATTTCGAGAATGAGAGTCTTGTGCTCGTAAATCATCCTCCTCGATATAACCGTAACTCCTTAGACCTTGCTTCCTTATCCTTCTTTACTATATTTTATATACCATCATCGTATCTTCAAATGTTTTAAAAAGAAGCTTTATTAAAGCTCTTGGAAATACAATAAATAATTATTTTCACGTATATTTTTATATATACGGTACGAGTTTCAAATTGGCAAAATATATTTTGTGCAGTTTATTTCAAGAAAAAAATAAAAAAAAAGAGAATTATATTAGAAAAAATTTACATGGATAAGTTGAAAAGTTTTGAGAGGCTAATTAAAACGACGATGGTTTGAAATATTTTGAACTTAAGACGAATAGAGATGAAACATTTTTAACTCTTAACATAGAAACAATTCTTTTTTCTATCATCTAACTTACTTTTATTTAAAAATAAAAAAAATAAAATGATATAAAAGTATTTTTGGTTATATCGAAGAGAGTGTGTATACTTTTCAGTCGTCTACGTGTACACATTTGAAAATATTTCTTTATATTATATTTTCTGTAACATAAAAAATATGATTGAACATTATTTTACTGTAAATGGATAGAGGGTAAAAAAAAAAAAAAAGGAAAAAGAAATATAAGTGAGTTATACATTTGTTTAAATTTGAAATTTAAATGACTTTTGTAATTATCGAAGCACGCTTATATAAATTTGATGAATAATCGATAACGATTCACGCGTCCTTGATATTTATGATGTAACTTGATGGAAAATATTGAAACGTTAACGTTAAGGAAATAATAATTACGTCAATTATATACTCAGGTATCGAATCGTTATTATCGTTGAAGTACTTCACGTTCGAAGTAACAAGCATATTCTATATGAAGTTCGGGATCGTTATGTTCTTCATTGATGTTTCGTTCTTCGATTCGTTGAGCATGGTATATAAATCCTCTAACTAAATTGTTTAACGACTAACAAAAAGAGACACGTCGTTATTAATATTTTTAATTATTTTTCAAATAATTGTACAACAAATTGAAAAACACAACGAGAGAAAGAGAGAGATAGAGAGAGAAATGGAAAAAGAGATAACAAGTTTTTCGTATAATTACAAATTATACATGACGATGTTCATCATATTCAGAGAAATAATTCAGTGCTTATCGATCGAATTTCATGTATTAAATTGTACATCAATTAACAGCTTCAAACAATAGCACTTCGATTCGCCTGAATTATCTCAAGTATAATAATACGATACCTTTTATAAAAGTGAATTCATTATTATTTTTCAAAACAAAATTATCGATAATATAATATAATGATCTATTTAATTTTTCTGTTTTTTTTTCTTTTGACTTTTAAATCGATCAGATTATGAACAACGTGAAAGATGGATTAAATATACTAAAGTTTTGTTGATAACTCATTTCAAAATGTAATATCATAGAAATCGAAAATGAATGGGAACATTGTTAGAATCCTCTCTTCCGTTAAATGTATTGCGGTCAATAAAGTTTTCTCATAAAAATCGAAAAAGAGATAAAGAGGGGTGAAAAAGAAAGAAGAGGAGAATGAGAAAGAATTCTATGAGAATCGTCGTCTATCTATCCTTTTTTTTTTTTTTTCAAAATTTAATTAACGAAACTTGGTTGAAATTTTCGAGTACCTTTTTAATATTATATATAACGAGAGTAAAAGAAAAAAAAAAAAGATAAATAAAGAGATAGGATCTTTTATATGTGTTATATACGATCAATTATATGAATTAGTTGGAAAAAATTTTCAAGATTTAGCCCTCTCTCTCTCTCTCTTTCATCTTGATAAAAATTTAATTGATAAAAAGTATTCTTTGATAAAAGTTTGATTTCAAGTATAACGTTGTATGCACGTGTTCATCTTCCTTTGATTTGATTCTTTCCCCTCTCTCTTTTTCTTTTTTTTTTTCATTGTCACGTAAGGACGTTCGTTTTAAACGAAGATTACAAACGTATCAGGGGAAATACTTACGCGTCCTTTTTAATTATACGAAGGAATAAAGACAAACAGGCACCCTTTAAAATCTTAATCAACCTTGATACACGATTCTTCAGAGTTTAAATAAATTTTCGTAACCGCTTATCTCGTTCATTGTAAATTTGTTACGTATTATACACACACACAGACACAGACACAGACAGATCAAAACCCAAACGCATACATTTACATTTACATACAAATAAACGTAGCTTGTAAGTATATAAGGAATTTTAATTAATCTCGAGCCTTTACGAATTTCACCTTATACGAAACGAACGAAGAAGTTAATAAATCCAACGTTATTACTTTCCAAATATAAATCGAGAGAAAAAGAATAGAAAAGTTTCTTCATTAAAAATAAAATCCAATGAAAAAAAGAATTAATATAATAAAACTACGATATTTTATATATAATATATTAAATACGATAGAGAAAAATTATTATAAAAATTCGATGAAACAGGTGTTCTTAATTTTTTTACAATAATGTATAATTGTTTTTTAAAATATAATTTTCTATACAAAAACAAAGTGAAACAAAAGTAAGCCCGTGGATTTAAATCTATAATAAAATGAAAAGAATATTTAAAGAGGAAACAATTACATCGTTAGTGATGAATGGAGGGTGGGAACACAAATAAAGAGACCGGAAGAGAAAATATGGAGCTCTCGTAAGAGAGAAATAAAACAGGCGAGAGAAACACAACAACCGGGCCGAATAAATAGTTAATCATAAATCACATGCTTTCGTATCACGTACCAGATGGGCCTTGATACATTTTTCGAAGCACGAGCGGGTCGTTAGGATGAGTTCTTAGATGGGGTTGAAACGAAGGAACGAAGGAAGGAGGGATGTACGCAATACTACAAGGGATGCGAAAGTAGCATCACTTTTGTACGGTCCTAAGGATTCTCTCTCGTCGTTTCGAATTCGTGTAAAAAAAAAAAAGAAAAAATCTAAAAGATTTTTATCTCTCACCCTCTATCTCTCTCTTTTTTTTATCTCCCTTTCATTTTTTTTTTTTTCTTTTATAAACGACGACAAATTTTCTCCGATAACGAATACACAAAAAGGGTATAGAACAAAAATAAAATAAAATAAAATAAAAAGAAATAAATCGTTATACGCGAATATCGTCTCGTCGATCACGTTTGTTAAATCTATTTCAACAAAAATAAAAAAAGAAATACATAGAAAAGAATCTCTTTGAAAAAGGTATAGTAGAGAGAGAGAGAGAGAGAGAGAGAGAGTGCTAGATAAAAAGAAACAATTAAAAGTAAATCGATGCGACACTTTAATCGGCTTTTAGGATTCGGAGCTTTGCATTTCTCTGGGATTGAGCCTTCAATATCTGAGGGTATCGGTGGTTTGTTGGTTAGCAGCGATGTGCCATCATCTGTATGCCACAGTGGCCTCAATACCTCGCCGTGACGATCCACCAACCTATCTCAAATATAGCGTCTTCGCCTGGGGTGCACCCCTCATCACTCTTGCCGTAGCTACCCTTGTGCAAAGTCGAGAAAGCAACGATTTCTGGAACGTCGTAGATCTTACGCCGTTCAACTGCTGGTAAGAAAAACTATTCTCTTTCCTTTTTTGCTACCATAATAAATTTACCGATCTCAAATCTAAAAATTATTTTATATCCTTGTCTCTTTGTGCTTCGTTTCGTTTCGTTTTATGGTATAACACACGTATAAAAGTGAGAAAAATTCATTGAAGTATTTACCCGAAGTTTTCTTATTTTTTTTTTCGCAACCCCCCATCCCCACGCCCACCACCAGCCCTCCCACGAGACCATTCTTTTCATTCTTTCATTCGTCTTTTCATCAACGAGACCGGAGCTTCATAAAGACCTTTAGATCATTTTACCACTTCCTCTTTTCCACAAGCACTCAACGTTCTTTCTTTATTTCTTTATTTCTTTCTTCTTGAATCGCGAAGATGGAAGACACGAAAGGGCGATAAGGGTTGATTTCAGAGTACCCAAGGGCTGACCGACAAAAAGAAAAGGGAGTATTACACGGTAGTCCTTTCTTTCTTAAGGGAAGAAGAACATTAGTGTGTGAGATTCGATACATCCTATTTTCGTATCATATTTAGTGAATTAAGTACGGTAAAAAAAGAAAAAAAAAAAAAAAAAAAAAAGGGAAAAAAAAATTCGTTGAAATGTTTTTTCGAAAGAAAACGAGAACAAAATACTATACTGGTCTGACCAATTTAATTCGTTTCTACTACATGATTGCAAGTAA
>NW_014569944.1:94245-98660 GCF_001313835.1 Polistes canadensis
TTTTTTTTTCGTTTGAACGAGAGAAAAAAAAAAGGAACGAAAACGTATGATGATATTTTTTGTTGTTGTCAAAGACGAAAATAAAAAAGATATGACAATTGTTATCGTTATCCAACGAGGAAAAGTTTTTTATCGTAGAAATATCATTTCAATAATATTTAGTGTATGTGTACGAGAGAAATAATAATGGTTTCTTGTTCGGCCAGCTGACAAAAGAATCTTTAAATTTACAGATCACCAAATCGAGTAGTAGCATGCAGTTGCTAGCACCTGCACCGGATCCGGTCTAGATAAAATTCCACTAGTAGGTTCCAATCTGGACTGTCTCATTTTAACAACGGATGGAAGAAAAAAAAAAGAACAAGAAGAAGAAGAAGAAGAAGAAGAAGAGAGTGTGTATGTGTGAGAGAGATAGTATCAAACGATGAACATACTTTACAAAAGGAGGAAAGGGGAAAAGGAAGTTACAAAGATAGATCGTGTCGTCCACGCATCGTTCCTATTTTTACATGAAGAATTAGTTCACGGTTCACTTACGAGTTCGTTACCCTGACCTTCCACGTATCGATGATTTAACTAACATAAAAAGGGAGACGAAGAATTATTATATAGGCCAGAATATCGACAATTGTTTTTAACGCGGTCAAATCTTTCCAAATGATTGCTTCATTTTTTCTATCTATCTCTCTCTCTCTCTCTCTCTCACTCTCTCTCTCTCTCTTTGATTTTTTTCCAGATCGCAACATCTAGTCGAAGATAACGAAACGATCTCGCGTTTCTTATACTTAAGAATTTTCAAAAAGTGGACAATTGAAAAGAGAATGCAAATAAATAAATAAATGAATGAATTCTTAATGTGTATCCAACGAAATTGCGAATATTTCGTAAAATTGTAAAGAGTGTGAACGACAAGTATTACAAATCACGATCCTTCAGGCTGAACAACATATCATCCTTTAAAAATATTATCATAAGTTAAAATATATTTAATTTTGTTATTTATTTGTATTTGTTATTACGATTTGTTCGAAACCAAAGAATCGCTTGAAGCCTCGTGCGTCTTACCGAGAAAAACAAAACTGTATCGAATACCGATATCGATTGGAATCGAAGGATACAAGTATCGAGTTATGCATCGAACGTTCTGAATAGACTGCTATTCAGCGATTCCTTGGTGATTGGTCTTGCGGTCAACGTTCTGTTTGCGGGAGATGCAATTAACACTCTCTCTGTAACGAGGAATCTACGCGAGATTGCATTAATGCATTGTAACAACAACAACAACAACAACAACAACAGCATCACAACAATAATAATAATTAATAATAATAATAATATTAATAATAATAATAATAATAATCACGCACCAGCGTAGTCTTATAATCGCATATATAATCCCACGTATAAAACCATAAATATATGAAATAAATATTTTGAAATCTTTTCAATGTACCGAGATTATTTAAAAATTAATCCCTTTTTTTTCGATCGACCAATAGAGGAATACTCCCTTCAATTAAAAAATGCACGCAAATCAGGTAAAGGATAATAATAATAATAATAATAATAATAATAAAGAAAAAAGATACGAAAAACTCGTGCATCGACTAAGAGACTACACGTTCATCTTCCGAACAATAAAAAGAAGAAAAGTGTCGATGATGATAGAAGAGGTCGAAGGCTTAGTGCCTTTCGAACGAGTCGACTATCCGTGTCATTTCCCTTCGTCCCATGACCATCCCTGACGTTTAATTATCGGAAACGACCACCATGCAACGACGAGGCGACGCAACCAAGTGCATTCATTTCATTTGGTCCACTTTGTTGCACCGCCAACTCGCGGTAGTTTGAAGGTATACCCCTTCGTTACCCTTTCTTTAATAAGTTATCCCCTCTTTTTCTACTTTCACATTTATATGTAATATATATTGTCTACGAATTCTATGAAAAATTTATTTCAAATAAAGAAAAATAAATATTGTTATTAAATATATATAAATATAATATATTTATATAGGTTATTAAATGAAATGAATTATAATTGATCTCCCAAGTGTTATATAATTAGATATAATTTAATCTTTGTGAATGCAATGTTAAATCCAACAACGAAAGGAAATAAGTTGACCTTCGGTTAGTCGATGCCAGGATGTCTGGAGCCACCAAACCTCGACCGATCCCCAATCTTTCTGACATATAAAACAATTTTATTTTTCCCGAAAACCTATAACAATACAAATAAAATATATATTTACCTATATAATGAACGGATTATGTGATTGATTTTATATATAATTTTTTTTTTTTGTATTTTTATGTATTACTCTCGTACGATTTAAAATATATCGATTTTCATATAGCATTATATATTTTACGATTACCAACCCTTTTATAAACGCAGATATAACTGAAACGAGCGTACGTGACAGCACATTCGAAAACTTCTCGCGTCACTTTCAGAGCTTATTAATAACACGGCTGATCTCGCACCAGGGGTGAAAATCACTTCGTCAGCTTGACTTAGTGAGAGATTAATTTCGAACGTATATATGTACGTACGTAGGAACGTCGTTAAAGCTTGAATTAAAACCTATTTACCGCATGTTTATAAGGGTTGATAACGTAGCATAGAACGCTTAAACGGGAACGCCAGGGAATATGATTGAAATCATGTTTGTACGTTAAACATGTCTGCTACGAAACGAGAACGAAAAAAACGATAAATACCTGATATTTCTACCGATCATTATTTGTTGAATAAATATAATAGTATATATCAAACCAAACGAGAATTTGTTGGAACGAAATTATATTCTAAAAGAAAATCTTACGATTTATTTCAATTTCATTGTGCAATTCATTTCGTTGCTTAATTGTCGAACATATTAATATACCATTAATAAATCGCGTACATTAAAATATATTTTGTTATTTTTATTGAAATATTTTATTACTTTCAGCACACAGGTAAGTCTTGCAAATATTTTTCTATTTTTACTTATCGTTTGTGATTTTCTTTTTGAATAATTTATAAATTATTTTTTTTTTTTATTTTCTTATTAATAAAAAACATGATACATAACGTACATTCAACACTATCGAAAAGGATCTTGTAATTTCATAAACTAGGAACTTGAGGTTCAAAACTAATGTTTTTAATATACTAGATTTTATTGTAAACATCGAAAATTATTACGAGTAAAGTACGAAAATATTTGTTCAGTCTCCGTGACTAAAATTCATCATTGAGCTCGAGAGAGATAGAGAGATAGAGAGAGAGAGAGAGAGAGAGAGAGAGAGAGAGAGAGAGAGAAATGTGTTGCACTTTAAAAAATTACAGGTCATTGTTTTTCAAATCTTCTGCAACGACGATTCTTGTTTCTTTAATTACTTTTTCATTTCGAAAACAATGCATGCATAATAGTTAAAATAGTCTAACTTCAATTCTCTATCAGTTATAATTATCCATTATTTACTGATAAATAGTTTTCGTCAAAAGAATAATAAAAAATAAAATGAATACTATGCAAAATATTTAATATTTCGTAGTAGGAAAGAAATAAATAAAAGTTAACTATTATCGACAGTAAGAAAAACAAAATAGAAATTTACTATTACCGACCATAAGTGAACAAAATAGAATTCTACTACTGCCCAAAGAAGATATTTAAAATAAAAATCTATTATCAAAGAATACAGAAGTACATAGAATCTAACAAGTCCCCTTTTTTATCTACCCAGTTTCATTTTTGTTACTATTAGGACCACCAGTGGTCCCTGCAAACCTAACAGAATTCTTTGATGGTATATGATAGTAAATGATATATTCATTGATAGTATAATAGAATAAGAAATAATTATTTTTAATTTTTAGTATATATAAACGTGTGTGTGCCTTCAGAAATGCATTTATATAAATATTTAAAAATGAAACAATTTAAGAGACAGTCAAATAAAAAAGAATCCATTGGTTTGATGATAAATCCAACGATGATCACCTGAAACAATAAGCAAACTATATTAGTAATACAGTCAAGTGATACAATTAGCCTAACATATTAATCGTCCAATTCGCAGATGCACTTTTCAATTGAATTCTCTATTTACTATATTCAAATCTCTATTTATCGTTGTACTGAAATTAAATTTAAACGCGTGATTTTACATTTAAAAATATAACTAATTAAGAAACAGAAAAAGTACAAATATTATAATAAGTTACTCTAATAAAAATAATATCTATAAATTATTATAAAATACTTTTAAACTACGTTATATATATAAAAGAAAAACTGCAAATTTAATAAAATACAATGACAGTAAAAAATTTTAAAGAAGAAACAAGATGAAAGAAATGACTGTAATATTTACTGAACGTTAATCAAACTTTAAAATTGAATAATACAAGATGTTTA
>NW_014569944.1:98870-101315 GCF_001313835.1 Polistes canadensis
TTTTTTTTACTAACGCAGAAAAAACTCGAATAAGAAATTTAATCGATTTAATAAGAAAATACGAAAAAGAAATAACAACAACAATATAAATAAATAATTGTATCGCGAAATCGCTTTCAGATACTAACATCGTTCTAACTTATTAAAGTCCTTTCAAAAAGGGATTGTATAAAGTCAGCTCGTTTGCATGCAAAAATATAACCGCGAGCGATACGTTCCATTTTCTATTCTTTTCGTTTTTATAAATGATGAAGAAACGAGTAACGCGTGGATGCGAGATAAGAATAGAATTTCGAGACAGATTTCGGATAAGAAGAAGAAGAAGAAGAAGAAAAAAAATTAAACAAAAAGATAGAAAACAAATCGAAAGAAAGGATAGGTGAATAGAAAATAGGAAAATGGGGATGATAAATTAAGTAAAGAAAAAATCATATGATCGTTTTAACACTATTTCGATCAAAAGGTGTCTTTTTAGATCCAGAAAATGATATCACTGAATGAATTTAACAAATATTGTACAAATAAAGTCACAAAATTAATTGCAGAGTAATAATGAAACTTAAGAGAATAATTTAAAGTTAAAATTTGTAAAGTATCCTTTGACAAAGCTTGGTATAGAAATAATATGTGTTAAAATAATGATAATAATTTCTAAAAAAATAAATATACTTTCTAAATAAAAAACGTATCTTTTGAGAGAAAGAAAACTACGGTCAGAGAAAAATAGTGTTAAAATATAATATTAAATAATACATATTATAAGATTCGAATGAATGTCTTTTTGTTTACTTGAAGCGAATGACCGGTGCAAAAGATGGCCCACAAAAATGGCATTTTCCAAATTCTGGAAGCCACACCGCAAGCTGCCACGAGACCAACTATCAGGGAAACCTTTAGGAATAGCATCAGTTGCAACGTACGCCTCCTCTTCATTTTCTCGCGTTGCTTGATTTCCAATTGCATGCTACACGTGTACCTGCGCAAGTTCGATATCGATTAATATTGATCCTGTTCTATTCAATGAGTAGTAAGCGAGTTATACAAGCTCTCGCTTGCTCACTCACGAAGCTTTCAATACCTTGATACGATCGCGGCTTTCACTAGGTAATATCCGGAGACCAGGAGAAGCAGGACGATTGGTAATCCATAGGCGTAGACCGTTGCGTTAGTTCCAAGAAACCTGAATATTGAATATATATTATATAGAAACAAAAAAAAAAAAGAGAGAGAGATAGATAGATAGAGAGAGAGAGAACTAAAGCTTTTATATAAATTAAATCAAATGTTAGTCTTAACAAAAAGGAAACTTTTATATACTTTTTTTTTTTTTATATAAATAAAAGTAAGTTCTTTCTTGAAAAGAATTGGCTAATAAAAATATCCGACCATATGTGTATATTATTTAAAAATGTTTTATCATATAAGGGTACTCTTGTTCGTACTACTTAAAAATGTTTGACCATATATGAAAGCTTGACTCGTACTACTTAAGTTAGGGGAAAAAAAGTAGGTGTCGTCGACAAGTTTAATTAAGATTACGAAATGAAAAAATGTGTAGAGAGAGAATATATTAGTATTAAAGTATTAAAAGATGTGTATGGGATAGAATGAGACGATTATAAAGCACATTTTGTTCTTAATTAAAGCTGAATATTATCAAATTCGTCGGAGAAATTATTCACGTTTATGAACGAAGATGGAAAATAAAATAGAAGTAATAAAATGATACGGAAATGAAGAAGAAGAAGAAGAAGAAGAATAAAACAAAGACAAGGATGACGTCTAACTTTTTACAGTGGTTGAAGTTAAATAAGATTGTGGTCTGTCCGTGTTTTCAGTTTACTTGTCCCCTTCTCGGATCTGACCTGTTTTTTTTCCTTTACTACTACTACTACTTATTTATACACGTATCCTTACTTGCAATCATGTAGTAGAAACGAATTAAATTGGTCAGACCAGTATAGTATTTTGTTCTCGTTTTCTTTCGAAAAAACATTTCAACGAATTTCTTTTTCCCTTTTTTTTTTTTTTTTTTTTCTTTTTTTTTCCTTTTTTCTTTTTCTTCGGGAATAAGGAAATCGACGTTCGCGAGAGTTATTCGCGATTCGGTCGCGAGATTATCGAACGTCAACGAATAAAAAACGTACTTCGAATACGAGAAAACTTTACGAGAAAAAGAAAGAAGAAGAAGAAGAAGAATTCTGAATTTTCTCTTATGGTCGCGAGTTTCAATTTATCTTTTGACGGATAGTGAATCGTGCTTACAGTACTTTTTCAAATACCATAGTACCGTGTGATTGAATTTTTCGAGAAAAATTTGTATAGTATAATCGAATTTCTTTTTTTCTTTTTTTTTTTTTTTTACTAACGCAGAAAAAACTCGAATAAGAAATTTAATCGATTTAATAAGAAAATACGAAAAAGAAATAACAACAACAATATAAA
>NW_014569945.1:0-15070 GCF_001313835.1 Polistes canadensis
CTCTCTCTCTCTCTCTCTCTCTCTCTCTTTTATTTTATTTTTTCTCTTTAGTTTTTTTATACATTTTATAGGTTATTTACGTAAGCACATTGTCTATCTCTTTTTATTCTCCGTTTCTTAATATTTTTTTTTTTCTTTCTCACGTTTGCTTTTCTCACACACCTTTTAAAGGTTATACATATATACACACACATATGCATATGCATATATACACGTACATATAAACACATTATTTTATATCTTATCAAATTTGTATTGACAAAATTAACAAATTAAAACTCCGCAAATAACGATTCGTTCTTTATTCGATATATATATATATTTTTTTTTTCTTTTGTTTTCTTTTTTTATCATTCTAATTGTAGAAATCAAGATTTCTCATTGAACATCACGCGAGTGTGTGAATATATATTCATATGTATTTACGTTTGTATGGAAGAAATGTTTTGTTAAAGTAAATTATGATTCGTGATATCTTTCAAAATGTTATTATTTCTTTCATTACGATTTTTTAATGTCTTACAATCTTTATATGTATCTCTCGCGCCGTTATAATTCAGGAAGAAAATTACACATTGTCAGCATATTTAAAATGATACCGATAAGCAGACGAGAATATAATCTACAGGTGGAATATTTTTAAATGCCATTAGCTAGCACTCGATGAAATACTATCAGAAAATATGAAATATATGTATAATACTTTTATAATAATTTTTAATTTACGTATTAAAATATAAAAATTGATTAGAGTAGAGAGTATATTAATCTAAAATTGGATTGATCTCTCTAAATTATTAATCAGATAAAATTAATTAAAAGTAAAATATATATATATATCGAATAAAAAACTAATCTTATCTTATGAACGAATGTGTATCTTATGTATTATGTATAATATAAGCTTAAAAATAACTAAAACACATTACATATACATATAAATTTACAATCATAGTTCAAGACATTTTCCAAATTATCTGCCATATATATATGTATATATATATATATGTATGTATATGTACACGAGAAATTAATCTGTTTAGATATTATATATATATATTGCGTTTAGATTTTACTTATCATTACGTCACATGATAGATTTATCAATCATTCAAACAGGAAATAAAATTCGATGTTATAATCAGATCATAGAAATAATAATTTTCGAGAAAACTTATCGGCGCAAGAAAAGTTTCCAAGAAAATGTTAATAAACATTTTGTTAGAGTATTACTTGTTAAGAATACTTATATATATATATATATATAAGTATTCTTAACAAGTAATACTCTAACAAAATGTTTATTAACATTTTCTTGGAAACTTTTCTTGCGCCGATAAGTTTTCTCGAAAATTATTATTTCTATGATCTGATTATAACATCGAATTTTATTTCCTGTTTGAATGATTGATAAATCTATCATGTGACGTAATGATAAGTAAAATCTAAACGCAATATATATATATAATATCTAAACAGATTAATTTCTCGTGTACATATACATACATATATATATATATACATATATATATGGCAGATAATTTGGAAAATGTCTTGAACTATGATTGTAAATTTATATGTATATGTAATGTGTTTTAGTTATTTTTAAGCTTATATTATACATAATACATAAGATACACATTCGTTCATAAGATAAGATTAGTTTTTTATTCGATATATATATATATTTTACTTTTAATTAATTTTATCTGATTAATAATTTAGAGAGATCAATCCAATTTTAGATTAATATACTCTCTACTCTAATCAATTTTTATATTTTAATACGTAAATTAAAAATTATTATAAAAGTATTATACATATATTTCATATTTTCTGATAGTATTTCATCGAGTGCTAGCTAATGGCATTTAAAAATATTCCACCTGTAGATTATATTCTCGTCTGCTTATCGGTATCATTTTAAATATGCTGACAATGTGTAATTTTCTTCCTGAATTATAACGGCGCGAGAGATACATATAAAGATTGTAAGACATTAAAAAATCGTAATGAAAGAAATAATAACATTTTGAAAGATATCACGAATCATAATTTACTTTAACAAAACATTTCTTCCATACAAACGTAAATACATATGAATATATATTCACACACTCGCGTGATGTTCAATGAGAAATCTTGATTTCTACAATTAGAATGATAAAAAAAGAAAACAAAAGAAAAAAAAAATATATATATATATCGAATAAAGAACGAATCGTTATTTGCGGAGTTTTAATTTGTTAATTTTGTCAATACAAATTTGATAAGATATAAAATAATGTGTTTATATGTACGTGTATATATGCATATGCATATGTGTGTGTATATATGTATAACCTTTAAAAGGTGTGTGAGAAAAGCAAACGTGAGAAAGAAAAAAAAAAATATTAAGAAACGGAGAATAAAAAGAGATAGACAATGTGCTTACGTAAATAACCTATAAAATGTATAAAAAAACTAAAGAGAAAAAATAAAATAAAAGAGAGAGAGAGAGAGAGAGAGAGAGAGGAGGGAGAAAGAGACACACGTTTGAAGGGAATTGTCTGCATGTGTATGTGCGGGAAAGAGAGAGAAATAGACCTTGGCTCGAAATTTAAAAATCATTCATCAGATATCCTATGTGTTTTACTGATTGTGAGCTACGTAGGTAGGTCATAATCACCTAATCAAGAATCGTCAATTCCCTTACATCCGTTATTTACGGAACGTGAACGAATGACGGGAAGAAGAAAAAAAAAAGAAAAGAGAAAAAAAGGTGATAACTTAGACATACCAGACAAGTTTGAAATCATATTCTGAAAGATTGCAGACAATTCGATTGGAGAATGTCGGTGTAATTAGACATTTACTATTAATTGAAAATTTAATTAGAAAGTATTAATTGCATGGAGAATGCGCGTTTAGGGTTCAGTGACTCTCAATCTTTTTTTAAATGCGAATTTTTTCCTATTGGTCATTGGGAATTTACGTTTTAATATTTGAATTTAGAATTATTTAAATAATTAATTAAATAAAAAATGCCGTTGTGAGTTTAATGAATCACAGTTTTTTTCTTTTTCTTTAATCGAAAAGTAATTATATAAATACTATTTTTTAACGTGTCATTTGATTTTTATTCAAATATTATAAAAGTAATTAAAAAGAAGATGCAATTAATTCAAAGTTTGTCAGTATTATCGAATTAAATCAAATCGATCTTTCCAATTGGTCAGATCACACTGCAATACATAAATCTTAATATCCGAATTTCGATTTTCGATCATATCGAATCGAATTAAATCGAGACTTCTCATTGGTCACTTAATACAAATGCCATAATATACAAATTTTAATCGAAGAAACTACTATAAATCTTTCTGAAGGTAATTAAAAATATTACCACGAAACATTAACTAACATAACTTAAAAAACTGCCTTTAGATCAGTGTTGCTCAACCTTTTTGAATCGAATCTAATGGAACCTTTCCATTATTTGTTAAAATATAATTCATGTACATTCACCTTGCATATTCATTCTCTTTTTTTCTCTCTCTCTCTCTCTCTCTCTCTCTCTCTTTGTTACTTTAATATTCAAATTTAATAAAAAATAATAGTAAAACGAATTTTTTTTCTTTTAAATAAAATTGTTGAATTATGCACCTCTATTTTTCTTTCTCTCATAAATTTTTTTACCAGATCATCAAGATTATGTTGCTCACGTTATTGCATTGTATCGATTTGAAAAAAACGCGGGCTAATAAGAGTCAAATATCATTCGCATGTATATATATATGTATATATCGAGTTATCAAGAGCAACGGGGAAACGTGCAAGATGACACGCAACCCATCGTTTAGATTGCACACACCCTCACACAGATATACACTGGCAATCTTGATTTAAGCATCGATCAAACGTCTAGTATGTATATACGTACACATGCATACGCTTTGAATACGCTGAGAGAGTGCTGCCATACGCATTATACATACACGTACATATACATGTATACGATTAGTGATACACTACGCTACAGTGTGAAAAAGAAGAAGAAGAAGAGACATGGAGGACACGAAAAGGTTGCTTGGAATGAATCTAAATGCTTTCCTACTATTCCTATTTCTCGCTTCTTATTTATTTCCTCGTTCTTTAAATCCTAATCATTTTCTAACTGATCCAATTCAAAAATAAAAAAAGATTAAAAAGATTCATTATAAATTACAAACAAAAATTATGACAATAAAAATAAATAATAAATGTAAAAATAAATAAATAAATAATAAATTTATCCTAATTATTGTGTGTATTTAAAAAGAAAAACAATAAATATATATATATATATATCATAAATGAATTATTACAAAATCAAATAAAATAAAATGATTTAATTTCTATCAGGAATTGTAAAAAAAAGGAACAAGAGATAAATAAATGACTCATGAAAGAATGAAGTGTAAAGTAAATACTACCGTTACGTTCTCATTCATAAAGGAATTATTAACCTCAGCAGTTCATTCGTATTTCTAGAAATTATGCGGTAATATGTAAATGAAATTCTCGAGTTTTTTTTTTTTATTTTTAACATACAAGTTCATAAAACTCTGCGGATCAAATTATGATAATGATTATTATTATTATTACATGAATGTCTCGATAATAATACTCGAACTGTTTGCTTAATTATAGACAGGATAAATATACTTCAAAAAGTGAATGAAACCCGTATCGCGTTGTAATTGAATATCATTTATTTACCGACCGATATACATTTCGCTTTAGCGCGGGAAAATCTTACAAATTTAAATCAACTCGAAGAAAATTTGTCGCGAATGAAACGCGAGATAGAAAAATTTTCTTTATTAAGCCGATTAGATTTAACGAACGAATACGAATGTGTGAAAATTTGATCATTTTGAAAATTACTTTAAAATAGTCTTTGATGAATGCTGATGAATGATGATGACGATGATGATGATGTTAAAGAACGAATAGTTTTAACTACAGTTAGAAAATTTTCTTCTGACCTGTGATTTCTACGCCCACAAGAATGCAAGGTGACCTACCCATTATGCGAACATTAAACTTTACTTTCTATTAATGATTTCGGCAACGAGACTACTGCCATTTTGTTTTCTTTGTGTTAAAATTGATAATCTAATAATGATAATGATAATACTTACTTAAAAATTTGACTTCTTTGTATAGCCTCGTAATATCTCGTTAATGCGTTTAGAAATACGCTATATTTGATAGTACTGGCAGCAAGGAAATCATCGGCTAAATCAGGTGCGAAAAATTTATCGACACTACGGCGTTCTTGGATAACTTGAAGTTCTCTAGCGATCATCTCGTCGTGTATCTTCATATATTTTTCTTTAGCTTTTTGAAGTTTACTATTATTATTATTATTATTATTATTTAATTGTTGAGTATTATTTTTTTCTTGTGGAATCTCCATCGGATTGATCGTTTCGTTACCGGCCAATGTACGAACGCACATTTTTCGTTTTCTTTTTTTTATATTTTCTTTCGTAAACGACAACGACGACTACAATGACGACGACGAGGAGGATAATGAGAACGAGGACGTTACGAGGATATATTAAATTTTGAAGATAAATCCTTATATTTTCTTATACTTGAAAAAATTTCGATCAATGTAAGACACTTTTCGAATAATTCTTCCTCTTCAGCACGCATATGTTGTCCTAGTCGTTTGTTCGCTCGTTTCGATATACTGAATCTATTAACCGATTGAATCTATACGTCTATTAACTCTCTTCCGCGTACCGCTGCAGAGTGCGCTGCTCTTCCACTTGCACTTCACTTTTTATCTCTCCCCACCACTACACTCAACCCATGCAACCAATCGAAACGCTCGAACCACTCGAAAGGGATGAGCATCGTACGATGAACCGTCAACCGCTTCTTGCTCAGTTTACTCTTTCCTTTCCGCACGCAAGGGATGACTTAGGTAATTTCCATGGTTATTTTTTCTTTATATTTTACTTACGAAATCTTGATTCACCTTGATCGTACCAAAGCAAATTTACAATCTTATTCTTTTCTTCCGATGTGATCATTTTTTCCCCCATAAAAATTTATATTGCTTTTTATTTTTATTAGGAGGGGGGTGGGGATGGTTTCTTTTCCATCTTAAAAATGTATTTATATTTATGCGTACGAAATTTGGCAACCATTCTAATATATTTTCTATACTACAAATTTTAAATGATTTTTTAAGTATATATATATATATATATATACATACATTTATAACTATGTATATATGTATATATTTATATCCGGCAAACATATTTAGCACGCGTAGGAGTTAACGTACCTTTACCGAGTATCTATCTTCTAATTTTATTCTAATTTATTAACCGTGACGATATACTACGTGACTACTACGTAATTAACATTATTATGACTAACCTTATTATACGTGTTACGTGTTTTATCTCTCTTTTTTTGTATTTTATAATTTAGTTCGTTCTCATAAAGTAGCAAGTTTTGGCGGCAATTTTTAACCGACCGGTTTTAACCTCCTGCGAAAAGATACGACCCTGTCTCGCCGGCGGGAATTTATTAATGCATTCGAAAGAATGAAAGAAAGAAAGAAGAAAAAAGGAAAAGAAAAGATAAGGGAAGATATTCGATGCACGTTTGTTTCTCTCTCGCAAGGCACGTAGTACCAAATAGTTTAAAAAAAAGTACAAATGAAATACACGTTCCCCTACGAAATTATGTATATTTACAAATGCACTTAAAGTTTTTGTAAGTTTCTTTACCGACCGCGGGGCTACCTCCCTACTACGTGAATCAATCAAATTGCTAGAATAAAAAAGAAAATTACCTTTCTTTTTTAAACAAAAACAAATATCTCTAACAAATAATGCATTCATAATTTTTTTTATAAATTTAGGGTCCTACTATACTAATTTTAAGTAAAAATAAAAAAAAATAAAATTAATTATAATTATTACAATTTTANNNTTATTATAAAATATTATATTAGATGTAAAATTGAAAGCAAATTTAATCAAATATTAGAAAAATGATTGTGTTACTTTTTTTTTTTTTAAATAAAATTATTAAAATTTAATATGTTTAAATTAATAAATAATTATAAGAAGAAAAAATGATGTTGTCAGATAAATTTTTGGATTGAAATAATATTATGTATATATGAGAGAAATAAAGTTGCATTTAAAAGTGAAAAGGGCTTAGGCGAAAAATTTGTATGTTCTTTTCTTGGAAAGGTATATGCATGTTGAGTACATTATTGGTACTTGATATTCGACGTATTCGTGCTATATACAGGACCTGTCTTCACACAACATATAACTTATATATATACATCTATATATACTCACTTATTCGCACACGCACACAACCATTTTAGCCGGTAACACTTGTTCCTGTTTCCTATTAATGTGTATGACACATAACGCGTGCGCACGCACATATTCTTAAACATATATACACATATATACATACTTTCATATACACATATACTGTTGTGTGTATGTGTGTATGATCAGATCAATGATAGGAAACAGGAACAAAACGTGTAGTCTAAATATGTCTGTATGCGTGTCTCGAGTTAAAAGCGGTCGTCTACAAGTGTAGAAGCTATCTACGTGATCCTTTGCAATGAAAGAAGTTAAATTTCTTAACGCTTCGAAGAATGTAGCTAAACAATTCTCTCTTAATCTTAACTCTTACGAGAAATCTACACAACACATTCTTATTTATCTTATAGTATTAACGTCCATGTAATTCGTTTTAAGATGACTAATGAACAAATATCTATTTGTAGAATAATTTTAAACAAGATTCTAATATTTCTTTTTTCTTTTTTGGAAATATTTACTTATTATATATTAATAAACAATTATTATTCGAATAATTCATTAAGAAATATCAATCACAGATTAAAATGTAATTTCTATTCGTATTCCTATTTTAATTTTGTTTGAATAATTTTAAAGATTGTGCGTTTATTAATTTTATTCACAAATCTGTAATATATATATATATATATATAAATTAAAGTAATTTATAAAAGTATTAGAAAGATTAGAGGAGGTAGGGTACGTGATTGACGTCAGATATACGTTTAGGGTGCCTAACTAATTTCGAAATATAAATTAATAGATCATAAAAATGGTTACATAACAAGAGTCAGAAAATCTACGAATAGTCACATAACGTAGATCTTTTCATTTATTCGCTTTTTAAGTTATTTTCTACAATTTTATTTATAGATCCAATAATTAAGCAAAACTTTCCTTGATTGAACAATTAAAATAAATTATATATCATACTGATTGATATTACTAAACAAAAAAGAAAAAAAAACATATAAATAAAAATTACAATCAATTTCATAATAGCTGATGTTTGTTGGGTCATAAATATTTTTAAATATCTTTCGTCAATACTTTAAATAAATATTAATAATATCGACTAAATTAATTATATTATTTATAATAAACGAAATATTTATATCGTTCATTTACTTTACAAAATACTTACCATTATTTAATTAATAAAAAAATATTGATCAAATAAATCAATAGTATTTTATAAGTATGAGTATAAGCTGATTCATAAAATCCTTTTTCTCGTTTTATTTTATCTAATCTTTTTATCTATTACGTTCGTGGAAAAATCTATTTCATTTAATTATTGGATCATGCTTTGTTGTTTGATAGGCTCGTTTTAACACTACTACATGTTACGAATATAAAATAAACAGTGATGCGTTGTTACAAGCGAAAGTGCAGTTCAGTAATAACCTTGTTGCTGTAGATAATAAATTAGCTTGGACGGTCTTACAAAGTAGGTCGACTAATAAAAAAATCATAATCGAGGATCGATTATTAATTGCTTGTTAACATATATTTTTATATCATATAGAAACTCGTGCAATGACCATTTATGATACATGAAGTCGAATAGAAATACAATTTTAATTTTACAATTTCTTTTTTTGTTTTTCTCCCATTATGATAAGATTTTCTTTTTAATTTCTGCATTATCGAACCCTCTCTCTCTCTCTTTCCATTTTTCATTTCTCATTTTATATATAAATAAGAGTATACGTAGTATATATGCATATTAATATTATCGTTAAATGCATGTCGGAAAATTTATTGCAATGTTTATACAGAACATGCACTCACATACATTTTTTGTTTAAAGCATGAATCCTCATTACATTGTTAGAGCATGAAATCACATACATTTTCTTTTTTATTTTTATATCTTATTTTTGTTTTTTTTGTTTGTTTATTTTTTGTTATCACAACTACCATATGTCTAAATTGTAGCGACGATAATGAAAAAATAACGTATACAAATAAACTATGAATAGTACGATCACTCGTGCATTTAGCTACAGGTGATCTGTGAAATATAAAAGTTAATGGGTGTAGTGTAAACTCTTTTAGCTTTGATCCATCGCGTTAGTTTCATTCATGTTATTACCAGTACAGTCTTTCTGAATGATTTCAAATAAGGGTTGTAATTCTGTCGCTGCTTTGATTTGCGATACAAATTCACTTAACGATGGATTTTTATCTGAAAAAGAAAACAAAATGAAATAATTAAACAATCAAATCGCACATGTTTTTTCATTTTCATCACATAATATAATTATATTCCTAATTATTTTTCTTCTTTCTTTCTTATTTTCAATTATGCATACCCGCATCTGGTATAGTAAGTAATGCAGCAACAGCTCTAAGTGCAGAACGTTTCAATTCATCCTGTTTCTCATATTCTTGCTTAACCGAATTAGCTTTGACCTTCATAGTACAGGTACTCTTTAATGGTTCCACTAATCGTTCTAACCCTACAATTATAAAGTGTTAGAATTATTATACAAATTGTTATTTAAATTACATTTAAAAACTTACTTTGCAAAACTGCAGTTGGACACAATTGTGCTAAGCGAGCAGTCATCAAATAGGTTAACATCTTTATGTCATAATGATCTCGAAGACCATTTTCAACGTGATTCAAAAATTCAAAAACATCTAATCGATCAAGACAAGAGTCCAGTAACGTGTACATGCATTCAAATGCTGCTTTCCTTAAATCTAAACCATCGTCTACTGTATGTTTGAATGGGCCCATTTCTACTTCTCTGATTAATTCTTTCTATATATGTAATATATAATAAAGAATATTATTTTGATTAGAAGTGTTTTCTTTTCTTTTTGTTTTCATGATTTCAGTACCTTTATTTTAGTTTCGGTGTAAAGATGTGGTAGAACAGAATCTAATAAATCTCTGATCAACATAGGCTTATTGTGTGCTGCTGAATTGAAAGCAACTAATGCCACCCTTCGCACATTTAAATCTGGATCTTCCAAGGCAATCAAAAAGTGTTCCATACATTGTTTCAACATAACGTCGATTGGTTGAGGCTTCAAAAATATATATTTCGTTATATACGCGATATTAAATAATATGATAATGATCAAATTGATGAATAACATTTACCTGATCTGAAATGGTGAACTTAACAGCTGTGACTGTTGTAGTTCTCATAAGGGCAGAGGGTGATTTTAAAGATTCTTGTAACGTAGGTAATAATCTAGCCGGATCTATTAAAGTGAGCTTTCCAAGACATTCAGCAACGACATTGCGAGTACCTTCTTCTGTACATTCACAGTGTCTGTATAAAAGCATCCATATGGATGGTACAAAATTTTGTAAATGTGTTATACCGGAGGGACTTGCAGATTGACACGCGATAATCTGTAAGGAATTATTTGATAACATTCGTCTAAAAATATTATGTGTTTATCATACTTTACACGTAATTAACGTACCTCTTTTAAAGAGTGTAAGAGAAGATATTGACGTTTAGGTTGCGCTTCTATTTCTTTTAGTACGAATGGTAAATATTCTGGAAGATTACCAACAGCTATATTTCCTAAAGTATAACTAGCCGCTGATTTGACTTCTTCGGAATGAGATGAGAAAGACGACAAGATTGTTGCTTTCAATTCGCCAATTCTGCTTAAGTCTCTGTAATCAAAAGTACACGGAAATAATGAAAGAGTACTTATTCGATAATGCAAGAAAAAATTGTAGTTTCTTTGTAACTTACACATGTTTACCGATTTCTCCGATAACTAGTAACGCAAAAATGTGTTGCGCGTCATTCTGGGGTTCTTTAACATCATTTAAAAATTGTTCAACAACAACTTGAGCTTCTTGCTGGCAAGTGACTGTTAATGCAGCAGCGCATTTAGCCAATGAATGATAAGCTTGTTTGTGTAACACGGATTGATTAACTGGTGCTACTAACATCGTGAGCAACTCACGATAACCAAGACCCGGTATATCAGCTTGTACTAATGCTTGGAAGAACTCAAGCATAGAACTTAATGCAACACCTGATAAACATCAATTCTTTATAAGAATATGATTTAATGAATTAAATGTGTATAATTCTTACCTTGAAGGAGTGGTGATTTAACCAACACTAATATCTCGGGTAAAATATTATCTGAAACTCTTGTTAATGAACCCGGGTGTAATTTAGCGATTGTAGTCAGTAAATTAAGTGTTAGCTGTGCAATGTGTAAATCAGTCTCATTTAACAGAGCAGGTAATTCTGTTGTAACCTAGGAATATACAAAATATATATCAATTTTTATTAAATATAACAAAAAGATGGTGTATATATTTAAAATATAATTACCGTGTCTAGTAGATCAAAGTGTAGAGCAGAACTATAATTGCGTACTAAAGTATCCAAAAGTGGTAAGGAACACAATTTTAAAGCTCTCTGATTTTTTCTTAAAAATGATCCAAGAATAGGGATTGCATCTTCCTAAATAACAATGTTGTACATTTTTAATAACTTATTCTAATTTATAAGACAAGTTATAAAATACGTACCATTATTGGTTTTAGATCCACTCTTAAAGGTGAAGCGGCTATACAAGTTAATGCTTTAACAGTTGTGAGACGTGTGATTTCATTGTGTAGTCTATCCAAAAATATAGGAAGGCATATATGTAATTCACCAGACAATGTATCACCGAAATGTGCAAGAATTTGTCCCATACAAGCGATGGCTCTTTCTTTGACTTCTTGATCTATGTCCGCTGTTCGTAACCTTGTTAATGTACATTGATAAATGTCAGAAGACAATGTAGGGAAATTGTAATAACATGTTCTGCCTGAAAAAGAAAAAGAACAATCATAATCTTATGCTATTGGTCGTAGGAATTTAAATTCTCTAAACGATTTACTTACCATGAGGTCTAATAACTTGTACAAGTTGTTGTAACACTAATAATGCTTCTGCAGTGATTTTATAAAATGGATCTCCTACAGCTGATATAATCGGAGGAGCCAAAACTGCCATATGAGCATGAAATGCTTCAGGTTGATGAGTTACCAAAAGTGTATGTACAAAGGCTAACGTATCGATTTTCATATTAGAAGAAGAATTTTTATCTCCTAAGGAATATTGTATGCCTGGTATTAATGCTGGTATATGATTCGCCAGAGCACCAGGTAATACAAGAACTAATTCTTTTAGCAAAGAAAAACAATCTTGTCGAGTTTTGATGCTTTTCTCTTTCATCTGACGGTGTACAGCTTTGACAATAAAAGGTACTTGTTGTTGCAACAAAGATACAGGACTACCATCGTCATCTTCCATTGCGTCTGGGTCAAGTGGTACGCCAGTTGCAGGTCTTGTTTGTCTTAACAAAGCGACGTAGGCATGGAATATGTCTGATTTAACATTTTCTTCCCTTTCTATATAATATTCAAAGAAAATTTCATTCAAATTAATATATATTTTAGAAAAAAAATGTGTATATTTGTTAACTTATCGATTTGACCCTTTAAATGTTATGGACGTATATGTAGGTCTATCAAAAATTATTCATTTTGCGATCAAAAGGTTAAAAATGCTTACCTTTGAATCTAGAAATTAATGCTGGAGATACAATTCTGTAAAGCTCAGGTAGGAGTTCTCTTCTACTGGATACTACGGCTTCTAAACATTTAGCAGCTGCTCTACGTACTTTCCAGCTCATATCATCGTCATCTGAGTACTCATCTTCTGCATCATCCTCTCCATCTTCTTCTACTTCCATAACAGCTTCCCCATCAGAAAGATCGTTCATATCGTCGTCGTAATTGTAATTAGGATCATATACAATATATATCAAACAGATTTTTATAATCTAAACGAAAAATATAATATGAAATTTATAGATAAAATGATAGAAAAAAGAAGGAAAAAATGTAATAATAATAATAATTATAATTATCATCATCATAATCATCCTGTTTTATTTACCTCATTAATATGCGGTGTTATTTCTTTAGGACATCTATATACAAAAGCTTCAAATGCCTGCAAACAATATTCCCTAAGTTCATCGTCGTCCTCGTTACTATATCCTACTATCAATGGCATAACTCGTTCTATTTGTTCGCCAAACCTATGTCCAGCTTGACGACTATAATCAAAGAATTAAAAAATATTTTTTATATTTTTTTTCTTTTTATAAATAAATAGACAAAGAAATATTATTTACCAAATCGATGCAATACACTGAATATATGTCCTGATTACACTTTTGACTGTTTGCGATGAAAGTCCTTCGAGGAGGTGGTCCAAAAGTTTGTTGTATAAATAATTATTGCTCGATGTTAAAAGATGACTCAATGCTACTATGGTACGTTTACGAACTGCTTGACGTGGGGAAGATAGTTGTGGTAATAATGCAGTTAAAATAGTTGAATGAAAGGTCACCAATAAAGCTCCAAACCGAGACAATAAGTCTGCTACAATATCAAGCGCCTCCAGTTGAACGGATACATCTTCTTGCTGAAATTAAATTATATATTATGTAAGTAGCATATTTATTTATTTGTGTTTTTTTAAATATGATAAATACGATTAAATAATATATACCTTTTCGATAGCACTACTTAATCTTCCAGTAATGCGTTTGCATACATTAGCAACCAATGAGCTGGATCCTAATGGAAGTTCAGAAATGACAGTCTTCAAGCCAATACTGCAAATATCCCTTAGTTGTTCCTTATCGGATACCATATTACTGCATAAAGCATCGACAATAACTTCTACTTGATATTCCTTTACTTTATTGACTAGTGGACCCAAACTGAAATTATTAATATGCTTATAATATTCATGAACTTTTGAAAGAATAAATAAGTTATTAATGTGTTAAGCATCACGTTAGTTACTAACGACTAATGGTATACTTTCTGTTCAGACTGTAACAGACATTCTTATGTTTTCCTGTGGTTGACGGATTATCGTGGTCTGAACGGAAATCTAGCCAAAAGATGCACTTAACACATTAATATTATTAATATATACCATTTAACAGCAAGATTCTGTACTTCTCCATTTTTGTCTTCCAATAATTTAAGTAACATCTTGACAACCTTACGCTCAGAATCATCATCTAATTTAATACTATCCTTCTGTAATTCACTCATCAAATCATTAGTTGCCATAAATCTAAAATCTTTATCGTTGGATGTCATCTGCGAAAAATAAATTATGTATGAAGTAAGAACGATAATAGAAAGAGAGAGAGAGAGAGAGAGAGGGAGAGAGATGTAATAATAAATTTAAAAATATAAGAAATAAAAAGAATTAAATATGAAATACAAACTATTAGAATAAAATAACAATGTCACATAATAATAATAATGAATGAGTGAAAAAAAATCAAATTTTAATTAAATCAATGAGACATCTGTGAAAAATATTTCAAAGAAATAAAAAAAAGAAAGAAAACAATGAGGTTAAGTCTACAATAAACAAAATTTTGCACGAATGATAAATAGGAAGGAAAAGCAAAATTATGAAATAGAAATATGTGATTTTTTTAACAAATTTACGTTTACCTTTTCCAGTAAATTTGCTATTTGATAAGATACGCCGCTGGCCATGATTGCAAGATTGTCTTCACAGCCGGTTGAATTGTCGTTGCGATTTCTTTTTAAATGAAAGAAAAGAAAAAAAAATGGCGTGTATATATATATATATATG
>NW_014569945.1:15086-40712 GCF_001313835.1 Polistes canadensis
TGTATATATAAATATATTGTGTTAAAATAAATAATGTATGTGTATATATAGATATATATATATGTATACATATATATGTATATATCTTATTTTTTTACTTTACTTCTTCTCTTTTCTTTGTTTAAAATCCAAGAGATATTAACATCCACTATTGTATAGATTTATTTTGCGTGAAACTACAGGAACAGCACCATCATCTCAAGTACTACGAATTAACTTTGTGAATGTGGTAATAAAATGTCTCTTCTATGGATATATATTTATTTTCGCGTTCCTAAATGTGATTTCCAAATGTATTGACAATATTTAGATATATGAGTACTTAAAATGTTATTAATATTAAAAATGGATAGAACTATGCGGGTTTTAATTTGTTCTCGCTTCTATACATTGCCCCAAAGTTTATACGAATATATTTCTCTATATACGAGAACATTATTTTTCCCCAGATTACAAGAATTATTATTGGTTAACTACTGGGGAAAATGCATATATTCTTCTTTTTATATTGTACATTTATAAATATAATTTAGTACTAATTGTAAGAAAGAATATATATATACCATATAATATAATTTTTAATAAAAGTATTCTTTATTTTCATCTTCATTAAAACAATAATTATTTAGATATATTATTATTATTAAAATAAAAATGTAAATAATAAATGAAATGTTAACAAGTGAGTATTTTTAAAGTGTTTATAAATCTATAAATATTAATAATGAATCAAATATATATAAATTGACATTTATAACATATATTCAATTGGCTAGGGAAATAGTATCAGTGGTACTAACTCCACAATGTGATTTAATAGCCATTCTAAAGGATTTCCACTTAAGTCAAATGAGGGGGAAGTTACCTCCTACACTGAGGCCTTGCTTGGTCCAATTTATTTTGGTCTTTTTTTCTTACAATTAGCAAAAAAGATATGTTCAAGATAAATAGGAATAAGACCTTGATTGATGATCCTCCATTTTTTTACATTGTAACAAAAGCACTTAAGATGTTTCAAGTTCCTGAAGTAATTCCAATACATTTAAATATATTTCATCAATGCAAGGTTTTCAAAACTATGTCGATGGGTAATATTTAAACGGCTAAATTAAAATATACTTATATATATATAAAACTAAATTATTTATCACTTATAATCTTTTTTTTATAATCACAGTTATAATAAAGTAATTGCTTTTGATCGTTTTTTCATTTTTTGTCAAAAATTGAAACTATTTGTATATTTTAATTAAATAATAAATATCTTTGATGAATAAAATATAACAAAGTTCTTTCTATATCGTCCAAATAATAAAATATTGATTCCTTCCTTTTAATCATTTTCAACAATGGAAGTATCACTTTGATTTTCCTCGTTTTCATTATCCTGTAAAAACAATTATTATTTATATTAAAGATATTCACGTGTATATATGAAATTATTTATTTTATATTTACATTTGATGAGGATGCAACATTATCGGTATTGGTAATGCTTTGATTCATAAAATTTGTTATTGGTTTTTGCCAATTTGGAGTTTGTCTTGGATGATATGGATTTCCACCAGTGTAACCCCTTACTAAAAATATATATAAAAATAATATTATAATAATAGTAGAAGGATACTTAACAATTTTTATTCACCTTTATTGTTTCCTGTTTTCTTCACTCCATCTGTTGTACTTGAAAGTTTGTGCGGTGCCTTAGCACCAACAGCTACATATAAATTAAATAAATAATATAACAATATTAATTATTTATGAATTACTATATACTCTAAAATGTTAAATATTTTACAATATACTAATTACAAAGTCAAAATTATTAATAAGACAAACAAAAAAAAGCCAGAAAAAAATTGAATATTGTTAGTAATTATATATTATGGAAAATAATTTTATTTACCTTTTGCAGGTAAACGATCTGCTTTGGTACGAACCATATTTTAAATAATATATTTCAATTTAATAATTATCCTTTAAAATATCCTTTATTTTTTTGGTATAAATTTGAAGAAGTCCCTTATGTACGCTGTAGAATTGAAAGAGTTTGAAATTATAGAAATTTAAGGGATGCCAACTTTAAAGATAAAATAACAAGTAGAAACATGTCATGATAAAGTTATTTTTGTCGAAAATTTCCAATAACTAAGAAACTAACTATACGGTGCCAGATTTCCCGCGTCATTCTTATATCTACACGATCATTGGTTGATCATATCATATATATATATTTATATACATGTGTATAAAACCGGTATTTAAGAACTTGATATTGTAAGATTTTAAATAACGTTTATTAGATAAAAGTATAAGTGTTTATTAAATAGAAGTTAAATTAAAAATCCTCTAAAATGTTCGAAATTAATAGAAAGGATTATTCAGGATTATTGAAAAAACGAATGCTCGTAGCTCTAATATGCAACATCGCATTACAATTCATTCTCCTGTGCAGTTTGATTTTTATTATAAATTTAAATTTAAATATTACGTTATGGATGCAGAATACATGGGATTCTATATTATCCTTAAAATTGCGAATATATTTTTTAATATTCGTTGGACTTCTACAAGGGATTATATATTGCAATTATTATTTACATCGTCAGCCTTACATAAAGAATAGATTTGAGAAACTTCAACATATCTTTACCAGCCAATATTTATTAAGAGGTATACTTAGCGTTCTAATGGGTTGTAATGTTGTATGGTTACACTTGTCGTTGAAGAAAGGTAATCATAATTTATTGATCGACAATTGTAATATACTCTATGGATCATGCCTGATAGAAGAACATTATTTTCTAATCATTGGAGGATTATGGACTGGATTTTATGTCTTCCTGACTACAGCTTGGTCTAATCAACGATATTTTCATTTTAATATAATACCATTGACTAAATTCTCGAAATTTAAAACAGGTATTTGTACAATATTATCAACATTAACATACATCTCGTTCTGGCCTGTTATTTATTTCATGATTGGATATTATCTAATGGGATCCTATATGCGTGAATTTATACTATCCATCACATCTGCACAAATAGAAGTAAAGCCATTGGATAGCTTATCAAGATTGTTAAGTATATCTCTAATATTCTATTTGTTGGCATATCAATCGGTTTTGATATTTGTTAGTAAGACGACAACATTGTTATTGGAAATATTTCTAACCGAATGGATACCCTTAGAAATTCAACAAGCTAATGTCTTTAATAATAATGTCTCTATGATAACATTGGCTGACGTTTTATCCTCTGATGATATACCAATGGTACAGCATTTAGCATATTTGGATCTTGTTACTTTGGCTGTTAAACAGAAGACAAGAAGAAAAATATTATTTACTTTAAGTCAACCTGGCGGTCATCCTTATAATTGGAATTGCGTTATCGAAAAAGTATTGAACTTCATCAATGGATTTACTAATAAGCTCAATGCAATTACCAATAAACACAAGGAACATTTCTTATCTTCTAATTCGATGCTTACTTCATTAAATGCATCTAATTTGTCTGCTTTTAAAAGTGATTACACTTATAATATGCGTAAATTGGCAGCAGAGACAGTACCATCTATAAACAATAGTGATGACTCCAAACCGCCAGAAGTTAAATGGTTGACGTACAAATATTTCCTACACAAAAAGGATACAATGATATCGTATTTACTTTCTAAACCACTTATTTATTACATCTTCGGTGAACAAGAAGATTTCAAGGTTGAATATGCCTTACTTAACGCACAATCTGTAATATGGGCGATCGAAGCTGTTTCTTCTTTGGCAATTATATCTTTGAAAGAAGATTCATATGGTATTGTACAAAAAGATCTTCCAACTATATTTAATACGCTGTTAGCATTAAAGGTTAGTGTAGATAGGTTACATAAATCTAATGTGTTAAATAAGAAACCTCACAATAGCGATAAATCGAGCGCCAAACTGATATTTAATTCTCTGAGAAGTGAGAGTAAAAGAAGTTTGTACAGAATAACTATAGGATTTCAAAGTTACATCAACGATTTGTCTCTTGATCCTATGATCGTAGAACAATTACAGTCTTTTCTTAATTACAAGGAATAAACTATGATTAAATAATAATCTGTGATTTTACTGCCTTATAAATTTGTAATCAAAATAGTTAACATCGTGATGATATATATTTGTATTTATACTGTATTACATATATTATGATTTTACTCATGGTTATGAATATATGTAATATAAAATACTTTTCTTTCCTTTTTTGATTTATTTTTACATTTACTATAATTAAATTCTTAAAAAAAAAAAAAAAAGTATAAAAAATTTTATATTTTATTCATGTTACATTTTCTTAAGAGACTTTACGATACTAAGATTATAAAATAATTTTTCTCTAAGTATATGCCAATTTTTCAATTGCAGATCTTGTAAATATTTTAAAGTATCTCTTAATTTTGGAGTTTCAGATATTGTCTCACCATGCCATTTTAAAAATACTCCTAAATAAGTTTGCGCTAATTCAAAGTCAATTTTATGCTCCATCATAAAACATAAGACTTTCATAAATTGTAATAACATTAATATAGTATTGTCTTCTTCCGCCGAAAGAGATTGAATTTCAAAGTCGATGGAACTCGGATTCATAGATTTTAATTTATTAATAACATCTATGAAATTTTCATCCGATGCCAAGGTGGAACATAACATTTTTCCAAATATCGTTAAAATTTGAAAATCTTTGCTATTTCGTAATCTTGGAACATTGGTAGAATTTTGAACATCTGACAAATCAAATTTTATATCCGATGAGAGAATAGTCGGTAAAAAGAATGGTGCCTTTTCTGAAGCTTGAAGAGGCTTCTTAGGTTTGTTCCTTTTTTTAACGATGTCAATGTTGAGCAAGTTTTTCCATCTAGATTGCGCTAATGACGATATTGTAATTAAATTTTCATTAAGTTGTTCAGGAGAAACATATTGCAGTTCTTCTTCACTAAGATCTTCATTGTTTTCTTGATTATCTTTTACTATAGAACTAGGAAGATTAATCATTGGTATTACATCTTCCTCTTTTATAGCTTTCAAAGATACATGAGAATAAATTGTACGATTCGACCACAAGTATATTCCCTCATTGCCTGTATGTGCCGTTGCAAGAAATTCTCCGGTTGGAGAAAAATTTAGGGATATACACGCATTTGGTACCTAAATTGTATTATATACATTATATATTTTAAAAATAGATTCATATATGAAGAGATTATAAAAACTTACAGAAAAAATGTCTATTAAATTAGACGATAAAATATCCCAAGTTCTTATTGTACAATCCATAGAAGATGTGATCAACCATTTTGCATCAGGACTAAATGTTCCATCTGTTAAATATCCTCTATGTCCACGAAAATGTCGTATTACCTTTTTAGTATCTAAGTCAATTATAATTACTACAAAACTTTCCAATGCAGCAGCTATGAAAGTACATTCATTGTGGTAACGTAACCATTCAATCGACTCAGATAGCTTTATGAAAGACTTTAGTCCTATATCTTCATTTGAAAAATATAATATTAAATTAAAAAAGTAATACCACAAAAAAGAAAAAACAAAATATTTTTATTCAAATAAACTTACCACGACTAGAATTAAAATCCCAAAATTTAATGTAACCATCCTTTCCAGCAGTGATAACGACTTGATTTAAATCATCAACTGCTACCCCTCTTACTGGACCTGTATGCTTATTTTTATTGCCATAACTAGTTTTATGAGTACCTGATTGTATATTAAATCGATCTACATGACCAGTACTATATCCAATAATAACGAAATTTCCACATTTGGTAATGCACAAGCAAGTTGCTGTAGCATTATGATCAATTTTCAATCTCTTTGGTAATAACTTGTGTTCACCCATTTTTAACAGATTATAAGACCAGGTAGTAACCATACCTAAACCAGAATGAGTAGCTGCTATATTACACCATTCTTTTTCTCGAGTTGTTTCCGTAGCGAAGTGTACAATAGGAGGCATTATCATTGGATCTTCCACAGCTTTACTTTTTTTCTTAGATGATTTTCTATTAAATGAAGCTCTGCCTAAACTCTTATTAAATGTTTCCGTAATCGTAGAAAATATTCTAAGAGAGGAATCACCTCCCGCAGTTAGTATATTATCACTATTGTTGCCATAAAAGCGAACAGTTGTTGGCGGTTTGGAATGACCCTCTCTTACTTTCAATAATCTTGGACCTCCATCGTTAAAGTCAAAAATCCATAATTTTAAAGAATTATCAGGCGAAGAAGAAACCAATAACGGTTCATTTGGTAGATATTTTAAACCAGTTACAGCATCAAAGTGAGCTTTGTTTAATTGGGTTTCAACTTTTCTTTGTTCAATATTCCAAAATATGATTTGTCCGTTTAAACTTCCAGTAGCCATCATGGGAATGCCGTCGTTACGAAATGTGATTGAAATAACACTACCGGTGTCTTGTATCAGTTCAAAGATCGTCTCATCGAATTTAAGATTGTGTAATAAAATTTTTCCATCGCTCAAACCAATCGCAACAACATCTATAGCTGGTGCCTGTTCTAAAGCGGTGACAGCCATATTCCATCCTTTGAAATTATGAATTATCCTAGAAGTCTTTATATTCCATAATTGTAAGCTACCTTGTTGGCTACCGAACAAAACTTTGTTCATATAAGTAATAGGATGTATTATGGTAGTTATTTGAAATTGCATATTAGAAAATTTCAATTCTAAGATTAATTCTTCAGTTTTAATATCCCAAATGATGACTGTACTATTCTCATCGATGGTGATTAAATTTGGACCAAAGGGTAATATATTGTATACAGTACTTTCATGGCCTTTGTAAGTATGCTTTAATTCTGTACCTCTTCTCCATGCATAAACGATATTATCAGCAGCTGTATAAATGTGATAAGAATCCGCAGATAAACAAGTTATATTTTCAGGATGTGTTCCAGAGACACTCAATAGAGTAAAATGTGCACAGCCATAAGTATGAAATTCTTTACCAACGCAGGTTACCAAAAGATTTTCTTTCCTTCTTTGAATATATCTCGTTACTACGGGTATATGATTACTAACGTAACCGAGCGCACGATTTCGTGCAAATATTTTACTATGAATCATTTTGTTAATCTTTATATTTACACTTGTTGTTGCACTTTAAAATACAAATGTACATTTGCAGTGGTACCTCATGGTTGTAGTTGCATTGAAGGCACCATAAACTTGTTTAAAATGCCTCGTGGTTGCAATCGCATTGCAACCTGCATAACTATCCGAGTACTGCGCATGCGTTAGATGTCTCGAGGTTGTATTGTAACCGTAGCGTGTTCAATTATATTAGGAAATCACTAATTCACTAGGGAAAAATATTATATAAATATTTTATTATAAAACGTATCAAAAAGGTCATGTACAAAATATATAACAAACTTAACAAAATCTTAAAGAGTAAAGAGGAAGTAGTGACTAGTTTCACGTCTTTGTTTACTGCTCGTGAGTACGCGTGTGTCTAGCTCGGTGGTTGGAACGGAAGAGAGCGAATAGCAGCGGTTGTTCAAATGCGTGGTGTTTTTTTAGTTCTTTTGTTTCGCCACTAGGGGCGTGACGGTAAGAGTGCCGGAGGCGCCAAGCTTTGGCGTGACGGTCACATAACGTACTACACTAGCGACACTCCGTGGATCTTTTAAGAAACGTTCTGAGTAAAAACATCACGTGACATATTGAACAGTTTGAAAGTAAGCGGTAATATTAAAAACCAATTATAATATGATTATTATAAATTATTTGTATCTTTTATCATATTAACTAAGAATATATATATATATTTAAATAATAAATTATTTCGCAATTAAATTTCTTTACTAATGAAAATAAATGTAGTTAATCATAATTAATATACTAGGTTGTCAAATAAATTGTCGCGATTTTTAACAATTGAACAAATTAATATATCAGAAAATATTATGAGAGTCAACGTATTAGTGTATTATGTGCTTTGAAATTACGTTGAAGGAAATAGAAAATGCATATAAGTCATTTATTATGAGATATTTTTTTTTCTTCTTTTATCTTTCATTATTGCATTAATGCTAAGGCCACCATTTTGAACACACCACGTATAACTTCGGAACATCTAATGTAATATTGTAAGTAGAATGTAAAAAATGCACATATATGTATGTATGTATGTATGTATGTTATTTTTTTTTTCTTTTTTTCTTCCTTTATTCCTTGTTCAAAAGGAAAACAGTCGCTTTCTTCCTTTTTTTCTGTTTTTTCTTTCACCTTTTCGCAAAAAAATCATTACTATTATTATAATTAATCGTGAGAAAAACTGAAATGATGTTATAATAGATGATTACTTAGTAACTCGAGCGTGTATACATACACTTATGTATATAAATATACATATACATATATAATCGTAGATAATTATTTAATTTTTGTTATGAGGGATAAAAAACTAAAAAAAAATTTAAATACATCCTTGCACGTGTTATTTATGTTTACACATTTCGTATAAGTAAATAAGACACTGGTTTTAAGCGTTTGCGGCGTTTATCGATAAAGAAAAATCGAATATATCTATGTAAATATATAATATCGGAATATTTTTTGTTTTATAAAATATAGACGAGATCGGTAACGATGGGATCTACTTTATTATCGAGAACAAATTGTTTCCTATTTTTGTCTTTCTTCGAACCTTCGTCCAACCCTTCTTCTTCGACATAAATCGGGACATATAAACGGAAGATTAAAAAAAAAAGATAAAATAATAATAATAATAATAATAATATAATAATAATAATAATAATATTAATAATTAAAAATTGTGATAGAGAAACACAACAGAAAGAGGAGCGATTTCGAAAAGCTTGGCAGCGTATTGTTTGTCATCCCTTACCAAAACAACAGGATTATTTATTTCCAAAATCGCGAATTTGTCAACAATACGTATATGTGTATATATGAGGCTCGTTTCTACATTTTGCGGGGAGCCCTGCATGAAATGGAAAAATATTTAAATAATTATTTAATTCAATTAAATATGAAAGATATTTATGCACATAAATATTAATTTATATAATAATCGAAAATATAAAAATTAATTGACATTCTTTTTCCAATTTTTTGCGCTTAGTAGGGTCCTCAGCGGCGCGGGGCCCTGTGTCATTGCACAGTTAACACACTCATTAATACGGCCTTGGTAATAATATATATATGCCTGTTTTAAAAAGAGATAATTATGTACACATCATCATCATTATATTCTCGCACGTGAAGTTAGTATAATTACTTTGTTTCCTCATATTTTTTGTATCTATCTTTTTTGTTTTCTTTCCCTTTTTATTCTTTTTTTATTATTCTTCTTTTTCTTTTTATTAATTAATTAATATTCCCTATATATATATAAACTCTCTTAACACTATCCGTCTAATGCTATAACTTTCCTTTTTATTGTTTATGGCAAATACACGTTGAAATATTCGTTGTGCGATTGTTCTTTTCTTTTTATTATTATTATTATTAGGGGAGAAAAAACAACCTCGGGAGAGAAAAAGAATTTTTCCCTTTCACAAATATTTTTTTCCTCCTTTTTCCTTACCCCTTTCACTTTTTAATTTTATGTACTGTCGAGTTCAAGGTAGTAACACGTGTATATGTGTAATGTGTATTATGCGCGTAACTATATAATATTATTTTAATTTATTGATTGATTTACAAACTCAACGAGAGAGAAAGAGAGAGAGAGAGAGAGAGAGAGAGTTGTAAGTAATTTTTAATTAAAATCTTGTCTCTCTCTTCTCTTTCGCACTTTCGACAAACGGTTTATTATTATTATTAATTATTCTTTTTTCTAATTTCGCTATTTTTTGCGTTGTTGTTGTGTTATCATATTCGTTATTTTAGTGACTCGCAATTATTCATTGAAAATAATATTTTCTCCTTCTTCTTCTTCTTCTTCATGATAGAGGTTGAAAAAACGAATGAAATAAAATAAAATGAAATAAAATAAAAACTGATGGATATTCGCGAGCATTAATTAATCAATTAATTAATTTTTGTATGCTCCTATAAGAAAAGACAATGTGAAGTTTTGCGCGCACGTATATATTTTCATATATAAGTGCAATAATTAGTATCGTATTGGTTGCCAGATACCAGTTGTTTCATCCCGACGATAATAATGAGGCCTATTATCCCGGAAGACGGTAACAGCCGGAAATTGATTGTCCTGGATATATTTAAGCGTTGCTCGTATCTGAAATATAAATGCAAAAAAAATAAATAAATAAATAAAAACCATTATGAAAAAGTACTTTTAACATGTGTATATTATTAAGTATTTTAAAAGATTGTTTTATCGATAAAAGAGATAAATAAAATGTATAACAAAAATTGTGAGATATTGGTCGATTGATTTTTTGGATTTATAAAATTCATTTCGTTAAAAAGGAAAATAAAATAATCACCTGCGACGCGAAATGAGGAAGTTCAACTTCCGGTGACGTCGATAGATGTTGAAGGATGAATTGATCGGTTTGAGATAGCCAAAGGTCGACACCTCTCAAGGGATCGTAATTAAAGGGACCGATTCTAAGTAATCCCAGGTTGTAGTCGTAGACGTCGAGAACCTACAAATTTTCAAATACCATTTCTTAAAACTCAATTATAGAATTAATTTTCTTTATTGGGTTTAAACGTCGAGTATATCGCGAATCATTAACGATAATTAATTGAATCCCTTAAAATTCGTGTTAGGTTCAAAACTTTTCAATACCACCCCACATGTATATTTTTTTTCTATATATATATATATATATATTTGTTTTCCCATTTAACACGAAACGAATTGGTACGTAAGAATGCACGTGAAATTTCTCCCTTAAAGTTTTTTTTTTTGAAAACGGTTGAGAGTATGCGATTTCACTTGCTTGCATTGTGTAGAGTTTGACAAAAAAAATCGGTATTCCGAATGGAGTCCTTGTAAGTTAAAAAACAGTGTAATGCATATTATATTTAAATGTAGTACATATATAGAAAACGCGCGACTTGTCTAGTCTACTATTAATTTTTCTCTTCCATTTAGATAACAGCGCACATGCACCTGTTGACCTCCGGTTAACTGTCTGGCACACCTGAGCGGCTGATCGGGGCCCTTGTCAGGGAAGGTTGCAGGGAAGATCTCGCCGGTCTTCAAGTTCAATCCGATACCATAGATCACAGGCCAATGGATGCCAGCTCTTACGGTGGTGTTCAGTTCACCGACACAGCACAACGTTAAGTCGATTTCGACGGGTTGTTTGTGAAAGGCAGCTTTTAAGAATATATAAAAAAAAAAAAAGAAAAAACAACAACATACAGATATTTTCCAGTATTGAGTTTTAATTTAATTTAAAACACAAAAAGTGTGTTGAATACTTACATAAAATATTATAAAACAATTCCTCGGAGTAATTCTTTGGGTCGGAATAACCACCGACCAACTGTAATTCTAAACGACCTTCCGGAAAGCCAATAGATAATTCTGTCACCCTTTGAATCATGGCAGCTGCGGCATCTTCCGTACCTGCGCCATCCAGGTGTGCCAAGGCTGACGCACCCGATCCTGCAAATTTAAATAATATAATATTTGCAATTTCCCTAATACGCTTTTCTTTTTTTATATATTTATACAGTCACAATTGAATAATTAATTATTATTCAATAAAATCTAAAAATCTGTAATATACATATAGTAACACATACATAGTAATTTTATTGATTGGAAAGAAAAATATATTTTTTTGTTTTGTTTTTTTTTTTACACTTTATGTAGCAATATGTTAGGAATAAAAATGATTTATACGTATTAATACAATATATTATAATATAATCTTATTCCTCTTTATTTATATTTTGTTTCTTTTTCTTTTTTATATAAATATTCTATCTCGTTATCTGATTTTTCACTTACTTAGGCCAAGTATAAGGGTAGATATGTGTTTGTCGTTTTCTCGTTTCTCTCAATGGTATTTATTTAAAGAGAAATATACCTATATATGTATGCACGTGTATATATAAGTATATACTAACCGGAATGCTTCACGACGACGATTATGCACGTAGTCATGTCGTCCGAGCCGAGGATGCTCACGTTCTCTGCGAAAGGAAAAGAAGAGGAGAGCACTTAGTACGGTGAATTCCAAAGTGGCTTTTCGACGAGTAGTATATGTGTATGTATATATAAGCCACGGTAAAAAGCCTATTTTCTCACGCTACTTGCTTTAAAATGCTTTAAAATAAGAAAAAAAGAAAAAAAAAAACAAAAATATTGAAGAAAAAGATAAAAAAGATAGATAGATAGACAGATAGATAGATATAAGTAAGAGAGAGAGAGAGAGAGAGAGAGAGAGAGAGACGATTCTATAATAATAAAATATAATTTTGTTGTCTTCAACAATATGCTACGTTTCATTTTTTAAATTTAATATCATTTATTGATTTTTCTTTTACTTTATATATATTACAAAATTATAATTAATTATTTTTTTCTATATAATATTTCATTATAAAGTATAATCATATATATATATATATATATCATTATCTTTTTCCTGGGTTTAATATATGTGACTTGAAATTTCGTCATCTAGAAAACGAATCATTAAGTTTAACCCAATTTAATTAATCTTTTCGACAAAAGCAGGTTACGTCAATATCTCAGTAGCTTGATATCGCATTAACTCTTAGCAATGTGGTTTCTTCATTTCGATATCATTTGAAATAAATGTATACATGGTTGCGCGAGAGTATTGGGTCAAGTTTTTAATTTCTCTCTCTTTTTCTATCTCTATTTCTTTTTATTATAATCTCTAAATCATTCTCATTTTAGAGACAAGAAACGGCGAGTTAATCAGAGTAAAATATTCTCGTGGAAGTCTCGTCGAAAACAACAAAAAATAATAATAATAATAATAATAATAATAATAATAATAATATGATATTATACTAACTATCCATTGGTACAGTGGCTGCCATTTCTCGTTGCTGGACGTACAAAAGGCCGACCGGGCCCACCAATTTTGCGGGTATTGAGTGAAGTTGCGTTGCGGTCTCACGATATACGGGGTGTGACACGTATAACGATCTACTGTCCGTTGGGACATCTTCCTGAAGGACCCCGTTTAAAATCAACACCATTCTGAAACGATATATAATACAATAAATTACATTAACCGATATAATAGTATCACAACATCCATAATTATAATTCGATTAGTAAAAGTATTGTAATATTTGTAATTACAAAAATAAACTTTTCTTTTCTTCTCTCTTTTTACTGGTAATCTCGTTAGATTATACATACACGTTAGATTGTCGGGGGAAATATTCTTGTCTAAAAAAAAGTTTATGGAAATTAATATTATTAATCTACACATCGATAACCCCCCGAACACATTTAACGTGTTATTTCGTGCAACATAATAATATTAGGGTAAAATTAAAATACGTACACGTACATTCTGTTGTAAATTGTGTTATAAATTGCATAATGTTGATTGTTTTTGTAAAATTGTGACTTTGGAAATAATATATAAAACGCACGAGAATTTTTGGTTCACCCTAATATATATACATATATATATATTCTGTATAGGGGGTGAGTGGTGGGTGGTGGAAGGAAGAGGAGTCCCCAGAGTCCTCCTTGTTAACACGATTAAACACAACGGAACGGTCGACACGGGTTGGCACGAGTGCCAACAATGCCTGGGTTGTCTGTGATCTTCGATCTCTTGATCCTGTTACCGCCTTTGTCATAATGCCTCGTGTATAGATCGTGCACTCAGATAAATCGCGCGAGGACTTCATTGTGAAGAAGAAAAGGGTATATATATATGTGTGTATTATAGAGTATATATACAATATACAATAAATGTTACGAGAGGTGGTCGGAGAAACATCATGGCGGGGGAGAATATTACCTTTTTTTTTTCTTTTTTTAAATCTTCCTCACACAACACAAACGAGATTGAATGAATAAATAAATTAATAAATAAGGAGAAAGAAACACGAATTGGTTAATTAATTTCATATATATTATGAGGAACGCGTGGTAAGTGTGTGTTGTGTGTGTGTTTATTTAAATAAATGGAAAGATTTAATATCGTATTTTAAAATACTTTATAACAAGTGGTCTTCAAATTCTATTCCACGGAATTCTACGGGTTCCACATAACTTTAACAAAAGATTTTCACGAATTCTTTTGTTTTTAGATATATATTATTATCGTTTGTTTGTAATTTAATTGTAATTTTTAATTTTAATTAAAGTAGTATACATAAGAATTACGTATAAATGAAGTACATATTGACTTTTTTCTTTTTTATAGGAGGAAAAGATTTCATAAAATATTTTTACGTTCATGTAAGGGGTCGCGTGAATTATAGGTTATTTTAAAATAAAATGGCGGAATATATAAGTTTTATAATCAGAAATATATATATATATATCTGGTGTGTTATTGCATGCTGTATCGCATTTTCGCATGCTCATATAGAAAAAAAAAAAAACAATTAATATATTTATTATTAATTTTATTTACACATTATATAAAGCGATTAGGAAAATAAAAATAGAAAGAAAAAATAATAGAAATATGGAAATAAGATATTAAAAGCTAGTTCGATCCGATTCTATATGCGAAAAACAACGTCGACTGACGTATAATTGAAGAGAATATACATGACGTTTATTTTTGATCGTCGGAAAAATGCACGAATAATAAAAGCTCGATAATTAATATTCGAAACATCGAGAAAATCGTGCGAGAATAAAAGAGAACGCGGCGAGTGGAAAAAATTCAAGAACAAATAAATAAAAGGATTTAAAAGTCGCGTAGGAAGAAGAAATGTACACAAAAAAAGAAGGAAATAAAAAGAAATTCGTTTGAGTGAAAATGAAATAGATAAATTGATAAATTGATAGATTAATAGATGGAAAGAAAGATTGGTATGTGTTTAAATAATAGAAAAAACTAGAAAGAAAATAATAAATAAGAAAATTATTTCATTTGACGAAAAACTTGTTCCCACGTGTGGTAGGTATGGGGTGCTTAGGTTTTAAAATAGATGTTTCTCACTTTGAAAACAGATGTCTTTGGCGAGCCGTGTAGCGACAATTTTAAAAAGACGTTTACTACATTTGTCCATTTATTTTTCTTATCTAATTATATCTTTCCTTCATTTCTCTATTTCTTCCTTTTTTTTAACCATCTCTCTTCAATGTATAAATATAAATAATATCTTGCAAGAAAAAAAAGAAAAGAACCATATCGAAAGCAATATGTTTTAAAAATAATTGACAAATATGTGTTACAAAAACCACCCTCAAAAAAAAAAATAAAAATAAAAAGAAATAAAAAATCCCAAATATAAGAAAAATAAGGGGAAATATTTGTGCGAATTATAAGAAAATTAAAATAAAGCGAAGCAAGAAAAGGTCGGGGAAAAATTTTGCGAAAATATCCTAAAAGAAATATTTAATCTAACGAAATCAAAAACGTTGGGGAGTCGGAGGCGGGGGGAGGGGGCGGTAAAATATTTAATAAAATCAATTTTACTAGAAAAATTTACAATTGAAATAAAACTTCTTTATCGATCATTCAAAAATTATATGTATATGTATCGTCTGTTACGTATATTTATGTTTCTCTCTCTCTCTCTCTCTCTCTTTCTCTCCGTTCGCGTGTATGTGTATGCGTGTATCTGTGTGTTATAGTACGTCACACAAAGTTAATTAGTATTCTATATTGAAAAGGAAATACGGCGACATAATTACTGGTTGCGATTTGGATATAGTAAGCTTATAAATTGTTCCTTTTATATCGTCTGCGAACATTATTATGGCAGAACCCGTATTAAAACTACTATTTTGTTGTGTAATTTCTTTCATCGACGTATCGCCTAATCTATGTATTATTGCATATATATATGTATATGTATACAAGATCATTAGATCGTATAAATATTCTTGGAGAAAATCCTATCGTTCGAAATTACACCGAGAATATCCTGCACACAAACGTTCGTCATTATATTCATTTTTATTTCTTTTTTTTTTTTTTGTTCTGTTTCAATGTTTTATTTTTTTACTAAACGATGGAAATGAAATGTCTCTACGAGGTGAAGGTAGAGGTTCGGGGGTAGGTAGGGCTTTCAAAAAGTTGTTCCACGAAATTATTCTACTTTTTTTTCATGAAACTCTTTTGCCAGACTAATTTTATTGTTCATTTTATTTTTTTTCTTATTGGGTTATTAAATTAATTGGATTGAAATGAGTTTGCAAAAAGAGAGAGAGAGAGAGCGGTTGATTTTGAAATATTATTTTAGAATATTTCGGGAGGCTTCTCATCTTTTATTATATTATATATTCTTCCATACACATTTTTCGTATCTCTTACGTTTGAGAAAAAAAAATATCGTTAGATATGTTGAAAATTTGTGTGGTGTAAGATTAAATATTATTTTTTAATATTTATCGAGGATACAACAAAAAAATGAAATAAAATAAAATAAAATAAAATAAAATAAAAGAAAATAAAGTAAAATAAAAAAAGCAGACGCGCGAGAGAGAAATTGGAAATTTGGAAGACACGAGAAAGACCTTGAAAAGATAATTTTTTTTCTTTATTTCTTTCGTGATCTTTTTTAAGAACGTTTATCGTCCGTAACGAGCACAAGTCTCGCGAGTTTCTAGAATACTTTGAACATGCTTACGAACCGATAAACTCGAAGAAAAACAGTATTATTAATGAAGTCTTACGATATGCCTTATTCTTTTTTTCTCTCTTTTTTTTTTTTATTTTTCCAGACGATAATTAAAGATTATTATACGAAAGAAAGGAAAAAACAAAAAAAAAAAAAACAAGGAAAAAATTTACATTGATCTAATTGTCTTAGAGAGAGAGAGAGAGAGAGAGAGAGAGGGAAAAAGAAAAGAAAGGTATTTGTACCTGTCTCCGTTTGCTTCTTTCCTTCCCCCTTCCTCCTCTTATACTTCTTTCTTTTTATTTTCTTCAATATATGTATATATATATATATAAAAAAGGAAAAGAAAAAGAAAGAACATTGAAGGTACACCACCCGTTATACGATTATATATTTTTCCCTTATTTATTAATTTCGATATAATAATTTTGGTCTCTCTCGAAAAAATAAATAGAACAAAATATGATTTCACTTATAATGTTATCTATATATTAAATAATGACAAATAAAAATATTACACGAATGAATATGGAAATAAATATATCTAGACAAAAATTACGATTAAATAAAGTGTATTTGTGATTGGGAACTAAGTGAGCATGATTACCTTTAATAAAAACCTATTGAATAACACAGATCACCGATAATATATATTATATATTATCTATTTAGTTGAATTCTGTCAAATTTAAAAACGATTTAACCAACACACTTTTATTATTAATAATCACACAAAAATTCACACAAAGAGTTCTCGCGTTTTTTTTTAATTAAAAACACATTTTAGTTCACTTTTCATCCATTACGTAAAATTAGATTTTTATAATATTATCGAATTGTTGGGTGTATGTGAACACAATTAAATATATATTTATATTATAATTGTGTGTGTCTGTGTGTGTGTAATTTATAACAACATCGCGTGTTAAATTGTTCGAATAATGAGGAATAAAATGGAAAAAAAAAAACAAAAAAACAAAAATCAAATCGAAAGGAAAATTTTGGAACGAGAACACGAGCAAGTTAAAAAGCAAAGAAGCAAACGATTAATCGATCGATCGATCGATCTAGCGGCAGAAAGACTAAAGATCGAACAAGTACTACGACGAGAACGGTGTTTTCCTTCGAACGAGTATAGTCATTGGCGTCAGCCGACACGTTTAACAAATCGCATTAATTATGGCTTCCCTTATCAGTCAGAACGTTGATTGGTTGGTCGTTTCGATGCGAGTTTACTTGGTGGGATGGCTTTAAATCCGACCAAGACCAATCGAACTTCTTTTTACCGATCAGATATTCACAACAGCAAACTTACACGTTTATACATATGTATGTATATATGTATGTATTTGTGTATATACGATATGTGAAACATATCAAGAGTAGGAGAGAAAATAACATGTTTGGAGCAACTTTAATAACGTGTTTGTGTATCCTTTATGCGTGGATAAATGTGTGTGTGTGTGTATGAAATAGATTTATAAAGATGTGTTCAATTATATCCGTGTATTAAATATGTATTCTAACAAGAGCACTAAGTAGTTCTGGAAAATAATTTCGCTTTGTTTTTTGCTTCTTTTTTTTTTGCACAAAGATTAAACAATAAAAATAACATATTTTGTATTTTTAATTTAAATATATAATAAGAAAATACAAAAATGTGAGATAAATATAAGTGAAATAATGATAAGACATTGTAAAAAACTTTGTAAGTTGTGCAATAAACATCTGATTATATATATATAATAAGAAAATATGTTAAAAAAAGAAATATAAATAATTACTTTACGATATATAGAATAATTGTATAAAATTGTTATATCAAACGAATAATTGTCGTATCTTCAAATACATTTGTAATAACTATGACAATGTTAAATTGTTCTTTCGTCAATGAAATTTTATAAATGTTATAATAAATGAAGTAATAACGAGATTAGGATTATTCTAATGTCGTCGGGAAAAAGAAAGTCATAATTTAGCTTTCTTCCGTGTATATGATCATAACTCGCGTAATCTTTCATTTTTACTCGTTTGCACGTTGAGCAAACGGGATTAGTATTCGTCTTGGATTAGGATAAGGATTAGATAGATAAATAGTATGGTTAGACACGTACAAGATTAAACGTTCTCTCGCAATATCGTGAAAAATTATTCTCACGTGAAAGCTTTCTCACGTTTAATATAAATTTTATATCATTCGTAAATATATATATATAACTCGATTTTAAATATTATTCATTAGACAAATTAATAAGATAAATAATCTTTATCTATAACGCTGTGAGGGGATCATTTTTAATTCATTCGTTTTTTTTCTTCAATTATTTTCTTTTCGCAAAATTTCAGACCTTATAAATTAATATTATTTTTAATAATTCAATTAAAATTCTTACGCTTATTATTATTATTATTATTATTATTTTATTCGAATAATAAAAATAAAACTCTTTAATATATTTTATATGTAAAATAAAAAAACACACACAACTACTGATATATATATATATATATTATTTATTAGCCAATACCCCGATATAATTAAATTGTTGCATTACTGAATTTCTCCGTGTAATATTTCAGTTATTTGAAAAATAATTTTCTAATATGAAAAGTAATACCTTTATTAAGTTTTACATAGCAAGCAAGAGGTTGCAAAACGTAACACCTATGTGATACCTACTTACTTACTTATTTACTTGCTTGCTTGGTTGCTTGCTTGGTTGCTTGCTTGGTTGCTTGCGATAGTAATCTTTCTAGGCAATTATTCTCGTGGAAAATTACTTACACGAGAGGAGGTTCGATGTGATACGAAACTATCGTCGTTCTTCTTATCGAACGACGCAATGCACCCAAGGAATCGTCCACCAGAGGATACGCTTTAATTATCCTTCGAAGGAAGGATAGATATACTCGAGATGAGGAGGAAGAAAATTAAGAAAAAAAAAAAAAATATAAATAAAGAAAAAGAGAAAAAGGACAAAAAATTCTCTATACTTTCGAATACTTACTTATCCCCTCGTAATTTCATAAAATTTCATACTTTGCGTGACGTTCTCTCTTGTAACATTCTTTCTCTCTTTCTTTTCTTTTTTTTTTAATGTATTTCTTTTTTTCGTTGCTTTTTCCATCTTTTTCCTTTTTTCCCTTCCACTCTTCGTATCTTCAAGCACGCGAAACATTTTCTTAGAATTGCGATTATCCACACTAGCATGAGTCACACTATCAACCGTTTTGAATACATGGAATATCTTTAACGTGTCTTTTTATTTTATTTTATTTTATTTTATTTTATTTTATTTATAAGAGAAATTATTCGATAAGGGGATCTCTCTCTTTTTATATATTATTTTTTTTTTTTATTTTTATTAATCGAACACACATTATAGGTTCGATCATTTTATCTTATACATGAAAAATATATCTCTTCTCAACGTGTTTTGATTTATTTTATTTATAATAAATATATTTGAAAATATATTTGTTAATATTATATATATATATAAAAAAAATATATCGAAGAGATTAAGTGTATAAAAGTAACTAGAGAATTTATCAGAACAAATGAATAAAATAAGAAAAATATTATTACAACATTAAAAAATTGTTTAAATAAAAATATTTTTCGTTCCCCCCTTTGACCCCCAATAACGAAATTAAAAAGAAAAAAGAAAATAGTAATTACGAAAAGAAATTCTATAAGAATATTAATCGTAAGATATTTAAAGATACTTTAGAATCTTTGAAAATTATTTAAGAATAAACGTTATAACGTTAAACATAAGAGAATATCCGATAATATGTTCCAGTTCTTTAGATATTATACTAACACATTTTTCCATTATAATATCTGAAAGGGAATTGGTTGACGTCAATACCGAAAATTTTACATCGAGTATCGTTGAATCAGACAGCAAAAGAGAAGAAAAAAAACGAAAAGAAAAATATAAAAAGAAAAAGAGTGGCTGCTGGCTGTTTATCGTCGATCGAAGTCCGCCATTTGCATAACTTCCACGTTACGTATAACACAAATGAATAAAGAAAGAAAAAAAGGGGGGAGGGGGGAAAAAGAAAAAGGAGTAGAGATATTATAACACACACAAATATATTATATATTAGGTGAATAATACTATTAATTCGTTGACTTTTTCTCTTAATATTTTCCATCGATAAATTTAATATTTATATAATATTTATATATAAGTTACTTATATATAAAAATATATATTATATATGTTACTGTCAAAGCCAAACCTCCCCCGGCAATGTTAACAATGCCTAGTCCGCCAACTTTTCTTTGCCATTTTATGAACTTTTTCAGATTGATTTATAACTCGATATAGTATTCTACGCGTAGACAAAAGAATGTACTTTAATTTAATATAAAAATCATTAAAATCTATTTGCTGAAAGTATTAAAAATATTTACCGAAAGTTTTCAAAGAAATTGCAAAGATGCACAATTTACAGCATTGCATTCTCTGACATTTTCTGAACTTTACATGCTAAATTTATAACTCGAAATGGTATTTTGCGTATAGACAAAGGAGTTTACTTTAATTTAATATAAGTTTCATTAAAATCTATTCACTTTTAGTATAAAAAATATTTACCAAAACTTTTCAAGGAAATTGCAAAGATGCACAATTTATAGCATTGCAATCTGTGATTTGATTTTCTTTTCTGATTGGGAGGGGTACGAATACTTTTCGATCAAAACAGAATATAAATCCTGATCAAAGTTTCATTTCAAAGTATACGGACAAGTTCGAGTCAACCGAATCGATTATTTTCGGTTTGATGCATTTTGTGATCTTTCTTTGTGAGAGAAATATAGAAAGAGAGAGAAAGAAAAAGAGAGAGAGTATGGTGTATGAAATAAATTTGTCCCTCGTAAAATTTCCAATTGGTCTCGGTTGTTTCGTTTGTTCAGATGATCTTTATCCGTGATCTTACATCTCACGGTATTCTTCTTCAATCCTCAACTATATATGTATTTATCACTATGTACATTTGTGTAAGTATTAGTCGATCTTTCTTTCTTTTTCTCGAATCAAACTGTAACGGAATGCTTTTCAACAATATCCTATATGTTCTGTTTAATTTCGAAACATTACCATTGTCATTTTAAAATCATTTTCTGTTAACGTAATATTAGATTGTTTTAAAACTTCCTACCCCCTCTATCTATTTCTCATTCTTTTCAGTTTAATTCTAATCCTATTAGTTTATACAATAGAACAATAATAATAATTAATATTATTTTTGTTAATAAAATTGCTGCTTTAGGAACATTAATGTGAACATGATTAATATAAGAAGAATTGTATGATATTAGTGATCGAATAATAATCGATAAAAATTCGATAATAAAATTATTATTAATTGATCTCAAATATTGAATAAATACAAAAATTCTTATTACTCTTAACAATTTTCTATGTTCTTTTTCTGTCCTATAATAATAATAATAATAATAACAATAATAATAAGTAGTAGTTTTTACATTTGAATAAGATAGAAAAACTTGTTGTACGCGATTGGATTAAAAAATTGAAGAAGAGAGGGGAGGGGGGATAATAAACAATTAATTGGAAGAACAGAAAAAAATTATTAACGTAGGATCGGTTAGGTGAGAAGGGAAGGGAAGGGAAGGGAGGGCTGTTAAAAAGTGAGGATGTTAGGGTGATGGGGGTGATTCATGGTCGTCGAAGAAAATCTAAAGACGGGACCTGCAATCTGTTACAATGGATTTTGAAGAGTGTAATTTTCGTTGGCAACAATGGCCGAGTATGCCCACCGTGCCGTATAATCTCATATATACCGTGCTTCTAATTTTCCGTGCACCATGGGAATCCTCTGTTGTCGTGTGTTCCATCTCTCTCATTCGAAAACAGGGATATTGTAAAGGAATAGAAAAAAAAAAAAATAATAAAAATAAAACAGGGTATCACGAAGTAAGAAACGGAACAGAATGGAACGGAAGAAAACTGTTTGTGTATGCAATATCAGAATTCGTCCTTGATAAAAAAACAAATGTCTTATTCTATGACCAGGAGGAAATTATGATGATAATGATTATTATTATTATTATTATTATTATTAATGATTTAAATATGATTTAGTAAAAATGTCATTGACTTAACTTACAATTAGTTAGAAACTTTTGAGACAATTTAATATTTCAAAGAAATGAAATATGTAAAAAGGTTATATTATTGTTAGATAAATTAAAGAAAAGAAAAAGGCAAAGAAGGATATCGTTATTCCTTTCAAGGTAGTGCATTTAGAATAGGTGATCTTAGTTGCAAGTAAGATTCTCTACCGAGATCGGTTCTTTAATCAGATGTAAAAAGATTTTTTTGTTAAGTTCCGTCAGAGAATCTGTACTGTAGAGTCTTGTTAGTTGCAGTGCTTTCATGTACGAGGGATTGAAAGAAAAAAGAGAAAGAGAAAGAAAAAGATGCGCGCACACACATATACAGGATGAAGGGTCACAAATTTCTAGGCTGGGCCAAAAGTATTCAAATGATTTCTAAAATGAATTAATTATTATTATTGGAAATCACATCTAATCATTGTAATTACCTTATTAATTATTATAAACTGCATGACATTGTTGATTTTTGTTATTTGAAAGAAATAATTGAATTAAAATATGTTTGGAGAAAGAAAAAAAAAAGAATAATTGATTTTAAATATAAATTATATGAATATTTTGTTGTTAATTCACATTTAAGAATTATAACAAGAGGATTTCTCCTCCAATGCAGCAATTGCGATGACTAATTGTAATAATATATGTATATACATATATATATATATATATATATATATTGATTTTTATCTGTTAGATCATTTTTAAAATACTATGAAAAGTTGATTTTTAAAATTGTTCATACCCATAAATGAAATAATCAATTTAACGAGTTAAACACTTTGTAATTTGATAATTTGCCAAAGAGAAAAACAAATGAATCTAAAGTGTATCTCAAAGAAAAAAACAAGAAGAATAATAATTAATTTTGAATATAAATTACTAAGAGACGAAAATTTATGGGTATACTTATGAGCTTTCGATCTATATTTATTGAAATAGTTGAAACCCCCATCTAGAAAACTTTTGATGCACCCTGTATATATATCAAGGGAAGAAGAAAGAAAAAGATAGAGATAGAGTGAGGAGAGATGCTATCGAAGACGTTAGCGTTTCGTATACGTTTAAACCTTTTTCCATTGCGGTTCTCTCCGGTCAGATCGTATCGCGACCATCGTTCTTTTCTTCTATCTTTTCTTATTTTCTTTTCTTCTTCTTCTCCATCTCCATCTTCTTCTTCTTCTTCATCTTCATCTTGTTCTTCATCTTTTTCTTTTCTTCATCTTCTACTTCATCGGACTTCATCTTAATCTTTATCTTTTTCATATTTTCTTTTCTTCATCTTCATCTTGTTCTTCATCTTTTTCTTTTTCATCTTCTACTTCATCGGACTTCATTTTAATCTTTATCTTTTTCATATTTTTCTTCTTCTTCGTTCTACTTCATCTTATTTGAAAGCAACGAACCAAAAGAAAAAGAAAGAAAGGAAGAAAGAAAGGATTCGTTCTTCCATTGAAGGATCGAAGGATCGATCGATCGATCGATAGATAGATCGACTCGCTCGATGATCATCTATCTGTCTCGGTAAGAAGATATTTTTTTGAATCATCTTTCTCTTATGTGATCCTGAAACCATGTTGAATGATCATTTTCTTATCCTTATCTTCTGCAAGTTATTATTTTTTATTCTTTCCGTTTTACCCATTTAAATATTCTTCTTCAGAAGATTTATTAATCGTCATTTATTTTTATGATCAATTTATATTTATATATCACATTATTTTGGTTAAAAATTCTTCACATTTTCGAGATATTCAATAAAAAATTTTGTATGTATAAGATGAAATTATCGTTAATTTTTATTTATTATAATTATATAAGTACAATAAAATGAGATTGACGTTTTATATTATATATGTATTGTTTTTTTCCTGTTTTACATCCGAAAAACGATATTTCAAGATAATTAAAATTTATGAATACATTTAGATAATTTTTATTTCGTATATTATTTCGATTAACATCTTATACGCATCGTTTCGTTAAATATGATAATATAAAACGAGAACGAATTCGAACATAGATAAATACATACACGTAACACGTGGATAAGGAAAAATTGTGGAGAAAAAAAAACAAGAAGAAAAAAAGAATATAAAAAAACGAAATCATTGAGATAAAACGAACGCGTTACTAGTATACAAGTATATCTCAAATGAAGATAAATAAAATAGATAAGACGACGACGGACGACGACAAAAAATAAAATAAAATAAAATAGAAAGAAAATATAAAATATAATATCCACTTGCCCCTATATATAATATATAACATCAACTAAACATTTTTAATTTTTAATCGAAATATGAAAGAATTATTATTTGATCGAATTGTTTATAAAGAATGGTATTAATAATATTAAATATGAGAAAGAAAAAGAGAAAAAACAATTTGAAGATAACAGATAAGAGATCGTAGGGAAGAGACATGTGCTGGCTGGCTGGCAATTGGTTCCACCCTTTTTCGTATGGTCAGAATTATCGAGAGATATCGATCGAGAATTAAAGAGAAAATACCATAGACGGAGAGATAAGAAGAGAGAGAGAGAGAGAGAGTAGGAAGGGTAGGAAGATGTGTAGAAGAAATATAGGAAAAAGAAAATAAATAAGAGTAAGAAGATGAAAAAGATAAAATAGTGTAAAAAGAGATATAAATAATTTAAGAAGAAAAATATATGAGAAAAG
>NW_014569945.1:41614-46394 GCF_001313835.1 Polistes canadensis
CCTACTTTTAAAAAGGAAGAATTACTTAGTTGCCAACCCAATACTATAATAGAATAAAATGAAGAGATCTAAGAAGAAGAAGAAGAATAAGAAGAAGAAGAGTAAAAGTAAGAAGCATAGGAATAAGAAAAAGAAAAGTAAGAATAAAAAAACGAAGAAGCAGAAGAAGCAGAAGAAGAAGAAGACGGATATGGTCGAGACACGGTATAAAGACAGAACCAACCGGCTATGAAAAAGAGAAATATACAACCAACATTACCATGGTGTATATATGAAAGACGTAGGGATGATATGAGATGGTGGGAGGTTATATGGCGGGTGGGGGTGGGAAGAAACGGAACAGAAAAGAACAGAAAAAAAACAGAAAAAAATAGAAGACAAGAGAGAGAGAGAGAGAACAGAGCAGAGAAAAATAAGGTAAAGTAAAGAAGAAGTGAAGTGAAGTGAAGTGAAGAGAAGAGAAGAAAAGAGGAGTGGAAACTGGCGGAGCCCTTCGTGACCGTAATCGGCAGAGTAAGAGAATCCAAAGGAGGAGATGGAGGTGGATGAAGGGGGATAAAGGGGGTGTGGAGGTGGAGGCTGCGCGAGAGGATCGAGCCACACGGAAATCCACTTGAAAAGTAGCCATTACCTTAATTATTGGCCTTTCTAAGAGCTCTCCGTGCTTGCTTGCTTGCTTGCTCGCCCTCGGGATATATACAGGGTGGGTGAGGCACTTACACATTTTTATATTTCGATTAACTTCGTCAAAATTTAATACTATATTAGTTTTTCCGACTAAATTTTCTTTTTCTCTCTCTTTCTCTAACAAAATAATACGATAAGGAAGATGAAAGAAAAATATGAAACATTATATTATGGCCGATCGAATAAAATATTTCTTTTTTTGTCGAGAGTGCAACTTCTTCTTCTTTTTTTATTTTTTTTTTACCAATGTATACTAACACACACACACACACACACACACACACATTTTAATTAATATCGTTTATATTCTTATTTTTATATTAACAAAATATCATGCTATTCGGGGGGTGCAATAATTTGTATGGAGAAAAGGAAATTGAAAATACAAGGAAAAATTATGAGCCTAAGAAGAAAAAAAAAGAAATAAATAAATCAATTTGTTAATATCGAGAAGTTTCGAAACTTTTCGATCCTTTTTATAATATTACAGAAACGAACGATCGATGATTCGTCTCACACAAGTTTACGATTTATTATTAATATTTGAAATAAAATCAGATATGTTTGTTAATCGCGTTTGGAAAAAGTTCACACGTTGATTTATTATTTTGTTATAAAAATGTATTAGAATTTCTCAATTACTCGACGGGAAAACTTTTCGAACGACTGAATAAATTATTAAGTATAACTTATCTCTTTTTTTTTTTTTTCTTGAACAACAGTTCTATGAACCAGCCAAACAACAGCATCCAAGAGATCCACGTATCTTTCTGCAATTACGACAAATTCCAACCCCTACCTTTCGTTTAATTACATTCCCCATTTATTTCTAATTTTCTCTTTCTCACCTCTATCTTCTGCCCCGTTAAACCGTCCCATTAATGTGCTTTAAGCACATGAAAACTTTGCAATCTTATTGTTAAGTGAAGAATGCCGCGATAAGTCAAAGGTAGTCGACTACTATTTTTCTTACTTTCTTTCATTTCATTATTGTCCAATTAAAAAAGTTCATTGAATGATGAATTAACGATAAATAGCATTTAAATTCATCAATGATTTATTTATTACCCACTCGTATACTAATTATTTAACATATATATTTTTTTTTCATTGAGCCTGAATTTTTGTAATTGTATTTTCTTTTATTTTCCTTTTTTTAGAGGGGTGGGGGAAATTATTAGACGTCAGGTTGATTGAATGAACTTTTTATAGGAACACCCTGTACGTGTATAAACCTAAGCCGTAAATTATTGAAAGCTCGGCCCGTTCACGAGTTACGGGTATATACAAGTTTGAAAAAAAGTAACGAAACGCGATTTCGATTTATCTAACGGGTGTTCGATAAAAATCCTTAATATCGATCTATCGAATATACATGTTTCTACTAATAAAATATCCGCGAGTATACTCGAATTATTTATCATTCGAAAAAGAAAACTATTTATTTTAACATAAACAAAAATTTGTTAACTTTTTAAATATGAATTTATCATCGTCAATTATATTATTACAATTGGTCAATATTTTTTTAAATGATAATTAAATGTCCAAATTATTCTAAACACGCAACACGCGGTTACCAATTAAATTATTTTTTGTTTATTTATGATACACGAATGCACGGATATTAAAATATCTGATGGTAAGCATAATAATAATAATAATAAGAATAATAATAATCAATCAATTAATTATTTTTCTTTTCTCTCTCTCTTTCGTATCACAATTTATCGAAATACCAAACACGAATTAATTAAACAATTAATTAATATCCCAAAAGAAAAAAAATACATAGTAATTAAAATATTTATTGAAAGTTCAATTTAAAATTAAAGGATCTACCACCAAGTACGTTACACCAACGGAATGATTAATCGATCCGATTTATCGAGAAAATATTGAAGAGATAAATCATTGAAATTATCGAAAAGTTAACGATAGTTTTACGTAATTAATCGGTACTGCTTGCCAAATGAAAAGAATTATTACCTTTGATATCAATCCTTACTACCCCCCCTCCCTCATCATCGTTCAATTCAATTCCCCCCACTCCAGGTCTCTCTAAACAAAATGGCGTATATTGAATTATGTTTACGCGCACAAGCGCACAAATTTCTGTTTAAGTATCCGGTACTTCCGGTATACTCAACGTGTGATAAGCTTAAAAAAAAGGGAAAGGGTGGAAAGGGGAAAGAAATTGAGAGAGAAATGGACGAAGGTAAATAAGAAAATGAGAAATAAGAAAAAGAAGAAGCGTTAAACGATAAAACCGTGGAAACCGGATCCAGCTAATTTTATTCATACTCCTAGAAGAAGCCTGATCGTCAGAAGTAATAAAGAGAGGATGGTGATCACTATAGAAGTAATGAATCGAATACAAGGAACATCTTCATAGACGTACAGTGACCAACAAAAGTATATTACTTTAATTCCAATTAATGTTGCGGGCCAATAAGTTCACCAGAGAATATTTTTCATTCCTTTTTTTTTTTATAATAATAAATAAATAAATGTTATATAACTTATATTCACATGGAAAGTACTGAAAATGATCAGCCCCGCCCCGCACCCCTTTGGTTTTGATTTTTAAACGTTGCACCGTGTATTGCGGATAATTACTACTTGTCCTCGTTACTTAATTCCTCCTCTCTACGTTCTATTAATTTAATTTATATTAACCATTTTGTCGTTTAAAACAATTCATTAACAATTACAATTATTTCAATATTATCTATTCGCCGTGTGTGTGCGTGTGGGTCAATGTTACATTGATTAGATTTGAATATTTTAATTAATTTTCAAAACACAACAATCCCGTTAATCGATACCAATTTTCAGTATTCAAAATGGAATAAAATTATATTTTGTTATACTTATTGTTAATAGATTTTTATTAAAGATTCTAAACTATCGAGAGATTCACAACACTTTTGATATAAAAATCGATGCAACGGGAACAAAATTCTGTTTAATTATAGACCGGACACACACACACGCACGCATTAATAAAAAGATATTAAAAAAGAAGAAGAAACAAAACGAACAATTCGAATCGTTCGATTCATCATATTTTTTTTTTCTCTTAGAGAATACCAATTACTTTAATTAGAGTTAGAAAATAAGGGAAGAAAAGTGAGTAAAGTTAGTATTAGAGGTAGCGTATAAGCGACAGCGACGAAACGACAGGCTTATCTTTCCAATGTTCATTCCTTTAAAGGAACATAATTTAGTACCGGCATTCCAGAAACCCTTTATCGGTTCCCACTTTCCTTTTTTCTTTTCTTTTTTATCTTTCTTCTTCTTCTTCTCCTACGTTTCTCTAACGATTACTCGCAGAATGCACGCCAAGAGCCCGTCCCTCCTTTATTTCCATCTCTCTTTCTCTTTCATACGAGTATTATACACATTTATATATTCGTGTGTGTTGTATATACACGTACGTATTTATATATATATATATGTGTGTGTGTGTATGGTTTCATCTTCTTCTATTTCTCTATCATATGAACACTCATACACCTACACATATATTGGTCTCTATGTGTGTGTTGAATTCTTCTATCTTCCTCTGAATTTTTTTCTCTTTCATATGAGTACACACATATGTGAGTACATGTATATATATGTATGTGTGTTTGCAAGTATGTATGTACGTAAAGTTTTATGTCTTTCTATCTCTTTCTCTTGGTTTCTATCCTTTTCTTTTTCTTCCCCTTTCATAAGAGTATATGGGTCTGTATGTGTATGCGTGTAAGCGTGTAAGTATATGATGCAAGTTAGGCACGCGTAATTACACACGCGGTTATTTATTTAAGTGTGCAAAAGGCCCGCGCGACTATCCCTTTTCTCCCTTCCACCCTTTCTTTATCTATCCCTTTTTTTGTCTCTTTATGTGTGTGTGTGTGTGTGTATGTGCGTTCTAATGATCGGGTAATTTCATTGAAGACTTCGAAGGTAGAACCCCTCCCCCTCCCATTCGATTTCACTGGAATTTTTACGGAAAGAATATATCTATGTTTATTTTTATTATTATATTTTGTGTTTAACAAATATTATAATAATAATAATAATAATAATTTTATATTTCTTTTTT
>NW_014569945.1:46529-49387 GCF_001313835.1 Polistes canadensis
TAAATAAATAAATAAATAAATAAATAAATCTCGATCGGAATAATATTTTATAATCAGTTGTTTCTCTCGTCCAAAAATAAAATTCTTAATGAGAAAGTATCATAGGGAACTTAGACATAAAAAATAACATTTAACTATTAGTTAAACTAAGTTAACAGTTAAATTAAGTTCTACTTCTTTTTTATGTCCAAGTTCCCTGTGATACCTTTTCATTAAGAATTTTATTTTATATTTAAACGTAAAGGAAATTCAATTACAATTTTTACAATTCGCAATTGGATTGTTTTTTTTTAAATAATATTCAATTGAAAAAGAAATGAAATAAAATATTGAAGAATTTATATATAAATGAAACGTATGTATATACACGGGAAACACCCACATATAAACGCACACATATATATATATATATATATATAGATGAATATATAGATAGGATTATAGGTGCGATACGCGTGCTACACATATACACACGTGCACGATGATTAATTGTTCGGCTTAATTAGATGCCTAATTACCACCAGATATGGATCTCGAATCGAGCAAGTAATCAGGCCGCAGAATCACGAGAATGAAATATACATACATCGTGTATGATATCCTTGATGTTAAAGGCCCTAAGCGATTATGTTTCGAAGTATAATTATAGAGACACGAGCGTACATTAAAATATCTTTAATAGTAGTAGTAGTAGTAGTAGTAGTAATATTATATGCATCCATCGTTCATTGATTAACATCTTCTTATCTTATCTTCATCTTTCAAGACATTTATTTCTCTTATTAAGAATATTTACATTTAACAAATTACGAGAATAACAAATAATGTTTGTAAAGATAATTTTTCCTCCCCTTCTCACACACCCTTCGATTATGAAAAAAACAAATCCTACGATAAAAATCCGTTGGTTTATAATTATTGCACTCTATTCTCGCGTATATAATTAGAAATTAATTTAAATTGATTTCAAACAAATGATATTAGAAATGAAAAGAAATAAAAAAAGAGTAATATGTAATAATTGTTTGTTCGTTCCTTTTTATCTACATCTATCGATTGACTGAAGATAACAATGTCTTGTTTTTTTTTTCTCTTTAGGAGAGAGAATTTGTATTTAATTAAAAAATAGAGAAGAAAAATTCGATTTCTTTTAAAAAAAAAACACACACACACACACACACGAGAGAGAAAAGAAAAACGTTGTTTAATTCAAGCGGCATTATCGCGACCGAGAGAAAGTAATTGATTATTAATGATATGATGATTTATTAAACAATTTTTCTTTCTAATTAACAAATGACTCATCTATAATTACTCCACACTCTTCCAATGTTTGCAATTAGATGTGGAAATGATATTCGATAAAATAAACAAACAAAAAAATAAAAAAGAATCGTTATCGAGAGAATAGTAGAAGAAGAAGAAGACAGAGTGTGTTGAAACAATTTATTGATAATGATTAAAAAGAAAATGAAAGAAAATAAATACAAAAATATGATATATGGGGGCGGGGGGGGAGAGGGGGTTGGAGAAAGGATTGTGCAATATAATCGTTTACTGTCAAGTTGGTCATGTTATTATTTGTGGAAAATTTCATGACTCCAAAGTGTCGCGACCGAGGAAAAAAACTTATAAATTATTGACCGATTGATCGCGAATTATGTTTACGCGGAATACGAGGAATCAAAGAAAAGGAGAAAACGTGAGAAGAAAATTGAACGAGTTCAGTTGAGAATTGATAATAATACGGGGTCGACGTCACCACGTCACACGCATACGAAGAAGAACACACGTATAAACAGAAACGATTGTTTTTTTTTCTAATTCTTTTTGTCTTTATATTGCATTTTTACTTTTTTTTTTTAGATAATTCCACAAGCGTATGAAATTTGTGGTAACAAATAATAGAAAAAAAATGACGACAACAGCTGGTACTTAAATATCCAGTAAGCACACGCACACGCACACATATACACATACCAAATGAGAACGAAGAAAAAGCATAAAAATGGCGCGCTTTGAAGAAGAATTAAAAAAGCTCTCGTTTGAATGGTGATTGGTCGTGGAGTAATTAGAAAAAAGTCACGTGTTCATTAGTGGAGCACGTGGGCGATAGAGGGACCAATCGGAAGAGATCGGTTCGCTTTTATTGGCCAATCAGGTTCGATTTATGACATGCAATACGTGACTCGTAGAGGGACGCCTTCGTTATACTGCTTGCCTGGACGAGAGAGATCTTTCTGGCTCTCACCTCGGTTATATATACAGGGTGTACACATTTCAAATCAAATTTTCTTGCATAAATCTTTATGATGATATTATAAATAATTTTGATAGGAAAAATGATAATAAATAAGATACGCAAGTGTGATATCGATAGAAACAATATTTCTTTTCTTCTTAATTCTAATGAAATTTAAATTCAATTCCAATTATTTAAATAGAAAATATTTGTGCAAAATAATAATAATAATTGTAGGATATTAATATCACGAATATTCTAATAGCAGGAAAAAAATATTCGTACGTCGAATACACAAGGAAGATGATCATGGATGATGATGATGATGATGATGATGATTCTACTATAAAATGAAAGAACAATCGACAATAATGGCCTTTATTATCCGCCATAATCCTGCTCTCGTTTTCATCCTTTTTACCCTTTCCCTCTAATCTCTTATATTTTTTTTTCTTTTTATAATATATATTTACTTTTATCTCTTTTCATATTCGTTCAGAAATACATGAACGCAAATACACAGAACTTCCACGCGTGTAGAAAGATACTACTAACAATAAGGGATATATACAGGCCCAAGTAAAAGGTACACACACACATACATATATATATATAT